>NW_027096190.1:0-40000 GCF_019320115.1 Miscanthus floridulus
TACGATTTGTACTGGCCACTCCCACCCTATGAGCATTGCTTAGTGGAAATTGGATGCAAGTTGGATATAATCAAAAGGAACCTATAAGGCTAGGGTTTCCTATGTTTTAGCATATCAAGTATATATATAATAATAGTTGGTCAAGTTTTAACACCATTCCCACACACATTCCACCCCATTTTTCGTCTAGAGCCAGATTTCGATCCTAGGATCGATATACCACCATCTCCATATCATCACCATACCATCGCTCAGTCGATAGGCCAACTCCCTCTCGGCACTGTCTCATGGCCCGTAGCCCCTGGCTACGTCCGACACTCTCTCACGGGGGAAGAAGAGAAGGACTCATCTCGCTATCTAGTTTAAGCGAAACCCAGGAAAGGTCCATAGCCGACAAGTTGGTATATGTGTCGATCGATCAACCATACACTCTGCAGAGGTTTTACATAACCACAAGATTGGCCTTCTTCACTGACCGTCGTCAACTAGGCTGATTCCGGCCGCTTGCTAGCCTAGGATATTGCCACCCTACCATTCAACCCTAGTACACCCCAAGTCTAGTCTGGGGTGGCTGAAACTATGAATCATGAGCCGGGTCCACAAGGTCTCCATAAAGTCTTAGAAGGGTGTGGGGGGAAATCCTCTGTGCCATGTACCTTCTTACACTATCCGCTATCAACCTAGCAGTAGTGGCAATATCCTACCAAGTAGTCCGGCCGTCCCGCACCATATAGGGCGAGTGGTATGTAAGGCTTCCCGGTGAATCTGAGTACTAGTAAGTCCTTAGGGATGACCAAGCTAGAATGTCTTCATCATGGTTTCCATTTACCGTGCCACCACAGCACCTCCACCTCAGGGCTCCTCCCATCATAGGTTCACACCCAGGGCCACCTCATATACCATTTACCCACCACAAGTATCCATTTCTAGGGGTGCCCAGGTAGTACCCCAGCGGCAAGACTTGCCCCAGACTCGTCGTATACTCCAACTTGGTCGACACAACCCTCACCCTCCACGCACCCAAGTCACACACATAGCACTCTCCCTATAGTCCAGATAACACCAGTTTCCACCACGCATCAATGTAGTACAAGCGTAGTAGAAGTAATAAGCAATGAAATATAGCAGCAAGCGTGTGTCTAGCCTAATAGCAGGGTAAGCAGGGGTAAGGTTGCGTCAAGGTAAAGGCCATCAAGTAAGCATACTACCATGCAAGTCATATCATAGTGTGAATATAACAATAAAGTAAAGCAATAGCAGTTCTATATTAGCCATGCGTAATAGGTGCTACGAGGTTGGGTGGGATGTGGCACCTTCTGTGTAGTTGTCTTCATACTCCTCATGGTACTCTCAGTCCTCATCTGTCTGATTCTCCTCCGAGTCTACAAACGATCACATTATAGTCACGTTAGCGACGTCTATAGAATAGCACAAAGAAGCAATGAAAATTCAAAATAGCCAAATGCACACAAACATGGGTCCATTGCGTAGAGCTCGATTTTAGATGAATTTTGGTCCTGGTCTTGTATTTTTCTGAGTTCGTATGAATTAGTTATGAATTTCCGAAGTTTCAATCATTTCTGAAAATTGGAAAAGGCTGAATTAATATCGTGCTGACATGTGTCACTGCTCCTGTTGGTTCACGTGGCATGCTGACATCAGTATGACATTAGCATGATGTCATTGTCTCGGTTCTGAGCTGACAGGTGGGGTCCCGCTGATGTCATCTTGACGTCAGCATAACGTCACCCACTGACAAGTGGGTCCAGCGACTCTACGTCGTTGACATAGTGGGTCCAGAGTCTCTGTGTCAGCTGACATGTGGGTCCTAGAGTCTCTGTGTCGCTAACATGTGGGCCCGGTCAACGGTCAGCTCAGGCCAGGTCCAAACTGGGCCGGTTGGGCCTGGATACGGGCTGAGCTTTGGCTCGCCACGTGGCGCGCGCTGGTACGACTACATTGTCTTACTGGGCCACTAACGGGCCGTGGTCCACGGGCACAGGTGAGGCGCGGTTCATGGTGAACCCGCCTGCGTTGGCCCATAGACCTACAGAGCCGGTCTATGAAGGACTTAGTCCACTTACTCCTTCCCAAGGTTTGGTTCACTGTGCACCAAGTGCACGGACATGTGGCCGATGAGGGGAAAATCCCCATCTTCTTCCCCGGCGTGCTCCCGCCGGTGGTAAGCTCCCCGGCAAGCCTCATGGGCAGGTACTGGTGCACGATTAAGGTAGGCAAAAGCAGTCGCCAAGCCATGGCGACTATGACGGCAGGGTCGGGGCGACGGCTAGGGCTTCCTAGGGCTCTGGCCACGATGAACAGTGGCTCAACGTGGCATGTCAATGGCGGCAGGGCGATGTGGTGGCTGGGAGCATGCTTGGCAGGGCACATGAGCTTCCCATGGCTCCAATGAACAGGGCAGGTGAGACAAGGAGGCGCCAGGCGCTCCCAGCGGTCCTGGCCATGGTGGAGTCAAAGCGGTTGCGGCGGCGCTCCAGCCGCGGCGTAGTGTGGTCAAACAGGGGTCCTCCGGTGGCCTTCGTCTACCTCGATCGCAAGCGTGGCATGTTCCGTGGCGAGGAGGAGCCAGCCAAGGTGGTGGCGTCACCTCTACCATGGTGATGCAGCCGCGGTGGCTATGCCATGGCCATGTTCGTGGCTGCAGTGTGCGCGCCCATGCGTGCTTAGGTGCGTGCTCGCGTGCATTCTCGAGTGTGTGCTTAGATGCATGTGCATGGCATGAGCAGAGTGCTCAGCGCTGGCGTTCCCGAGTAAGGGCTCGGTGTTGCCCCCTTTCCTCCCTTTGCTTCGCGTTTCCATTTGGCTCAACAAGAAGGTCATGGTGGTCCTTCTAGGCTACCGGTTGGCTAAGCCAGAGCAAGAGCTCGTGCTCTGGCGTGGTCCATTCATGGCGTCCAAGAGGCTAGGAGTGGTCTCAGCGAAGTGTGCTCACCATGGGGAGTTTGAAGGTGATGGTGGTGGTGTGGTGTCGATGGTGTGGCAGAGCTGAGCCAGGACAGAGGTACTCGCCATCTTCCACGCCGGTGGCTCCTCCCTTCTT
The DNA here is from genome assembly GCF_019320115.1 of Miscanthus floridulus. NCBI lineage: Eukaryota > Viridiplantae > Streptophyta > Magnoliopsida > Poales > Poaceae > Miscanthus > Miscanthus floridulus. The sequence goes on from NW_027096190.1 coordinate 3,062, forward strand.
GATCTGGTAGCAGCGTCCTTCTCTGCGCCTCCTTCTCCTCTCGTCCCTCGGCTTAGTGTGTTGGTGCGAACCACACGGCGGTGGCGAGGTGAATGGAGGGCTAGGGCTCGGGGTCCTCCTTTTATAGGCTGAGCTCCATGCTCATCCATGGTGGATGGTGGAGCGGCTAGTGATGCACCGAGCGCATCGGACGGCTCTCGTGTGCGGGGGCGGTTGTGTGGGTGTGGCGTTAAGGTGGGGGACAAGGTCATGCGATGTGCATGACCCCGGGCCTACGCCTGCTCCGTGGTCGGCTCTTGGTCGCAGTGGTGGAGGGAGCGTGGGGAAGACGATGATGTTGTAGCTGGGTGGCTGACAGAGGGGGCCTGTTTGTCAGCTTGTCCTGATGCAGCGGCGTGTGGTGCGTGATGGCTGGTGGACGGGTCCAGCTCGTCAGCGGCTTGTGCACGCGTGGGAAGTAGGGTGTTGCTGGGCTGGCTTTGTGGGCCTGCGTGCACGAGTGGGAGGGCAGGCTGGCTCGGCCGGGCTGGCTCACAAGGCCGAGCAGGCCTGGGCTGCTGCTGCTCTCTCTTCTTTCCTTTCTCTTTTTCTTGTTCTTTTTCTAATTTGTTTTCCTTTCTCTTTTATTTGATGCCAATTTGGTTAGGGTTTGATTTATTTAGTTTCATGTACAAGTGTGCACCTTGATTAGGTGGTACCTAGGTGATTAATTTATTGCATAATAAATTAATTATAAGTGGTCACTTTTATTTGCACAACAAAAGATCAAGAAAAGGCAACTCACTTGTTTAGAATTAAAATGCATGCAAGAATGTATGTGTTAGGGATTTTAAACACACACATATACAACAAGTGACATGCTATGCTTATGAGTTTGTTTAGTTGGATTTCGACTAATGCAACACTTAGGGTTAGCTCCTACAAATGTCACTCATCATCACACGGGGTTTTGAAGAAAAAATTTTATAGTTGGGGTTTTTGGTGTGTGGATTTTTGGGTTGTTACAGTCCTATCTCCTTAACAGAATCTCGTCCCCGAGATTAAAGCGTAACGTACTCTTCGAAGAGATAAGGATATTGTAGCCGGAGGTCAGACTCTTTCTCCCATATTGCTTCTCTCTCAGTGTGATTGCTCCATTGGATCTTGCACATAGGAATAGTTTTGCTTTGGGATCTCTTTGGTATCTCTACCTAGAATTCTGATGGGATGCTCTTTATACTCGAGAGTGTTCTGAATGTCAAGTGTATCAGTTGGGATCACTTCATCGGGCACTCTCAAACACTTGCGTAGCTGGGATACATGAAACACAGGATGTACACCCACCAATTCCTCAGGTAGATCAAGTTTGTAGGCGAGCTTTCCAATCCTCTTGCAAATCTTATATGGGCCAACAAATCTAGGGGCAAGCTTTCCTTTCACATGGAATCTGACAGTTCCATGTAGCGGGGATACCTTGAGGTAGATGAAGTCTCCCACATTGAACTCAAGTTCTCTTCTTCTTTTGTTAGCATAGCTCTTGTATCGACTTTGGGCAATTCTCAAATTCTCCTTTACTTGAGCAACTCCTTCTTCAGCATCTTGAATCTTAGCAGAGTCAAAGAACTGATCTTTCCCTCGGTTGAGACCATATCAAAGGTGTCTTACAAGGTCTACCATACAGAGCTTCAAACGGCGACATCTTGATACTGGCTTGGTAGCTGTTGTTGTAAGAGAACTCTGCATAGGGTAGGCATTTCTCCCAATCAGAGCCATAATTCAGTACACTAGCGCTGAAGCATATCTTCTAAGATCTAATTTACTTATTCAGTATGTCCTGTCTGTCTATGGGTGATAAGCGGTACTGAAATCAAGTTTGGTTCCAATGGACTTGTGCAGGGCTTCCTAGAATTGGGACATAAACTGAGGACCTATGATCAGATACAATACTAGAGGGAGCTCCATGCAGTCTGAGGATATGCTCAACATACAGATCTGCTAACTTTTCGACATTGGTCTTGGTCTTAACGGGTACAAAGTGAGCAATCTTGGTCAAACGATATACAATCACCCAAATGGAACCATTGCCTTTCTGGGAACGGGGCAACCCAACTATGAAATCCATGGATATGCTCTCCCATTTCCACTCGGGAACGTCAAGAGGCTTCAGCAATCTTGTAGGCCATTGATGTTCAGCCTTGACTCTATTACAGGTGTCACATCGTGCCACATGTCCCGCAATGTCTGTCTTCATGCCTTTCCACCAAAAGTGTTTCTTCAAGTCTTGATACATCTTTGAACCTCCAGGGTGAATATAGTACTTAGAATCATGAGCTTCTAATAGAACTTCCTCTCGTAGTGCTGGATCTGAAGGTACATAGATTCTATCCTTGAACCAGATGGTTCCTTGTTCATCTTCATGGTGGTTGGTCTTGTAGCCTAGTTTCATTAGACCACAGAGATATTCGATCTCTTCACAATTTTTCTGAGCTTGACGGATGCGATCTGTGAGATCATACTGTATGCGGAGCTCATTCAACAAGCCATGCGGTAGTATCTCAAGCTAGAAATCTTCAATCTCTTCCCTGAGCTCAGGTGGTACGGATTCAGTGATCAAAGTGTGACAGTAATTCTAGCGACTGAGAGCATCTGCAACTACATTAGCTTTTCCTAGATGATAGTGAATTTCTTGGTCATAGTCCTTGATCAACTCTAGCCATTGGCGTTGCCTCATATTAGATCTTCCTGAGTGAAAAAGTACTTCAAGCTCTTGTGATCGGTGTAGATATCACACTTGTTGCCTATCAAGTAGTGCCTCTAGATCTTCAAAGCATGCACAACTGCTGCTAACTCAAGATCATGAGTAGGGTAACGGTTCTCGTGTTCTTTCAACTATCGAGAAGCATAAGCTATCACTCTTCCACCTTGCATCAATACACAGCCAAGTCCTTGACGGGATGCATCACAATAGACCATGAAATCTTTACTAATATCAGGCAATGCTAGCACAGGAGTTGTGGTAAACTTCTATTTCAATTCCTGGAAGCTTCATTCACACTCGGGTGTCCATTCAAACTCCTTAGTCTTCTTCAGAAGGTTGGTCATTGGACGGGCTATCTTGAAAAAATTCTCGATGAACCGGCGGTAATATCTAGCCAATCCTAAGAAACTTTTGACTTCGGTCACGTTACGAGGTTGATCCCATTCTTTCACAGCTTCAATCTTAGCCAGGGTCAACTGCAACACCTTTAGTTGATAGTACATGGCCTAGGAAGGCAATTTTCTGTAGCCAAAACTCGCATTTGCTGAACTTTGCGTAAAGTTGATGTTGGGCTAATTTCTCAAGCACAGTTCTCAGATGATATTTATGTTCTTCGGTGGTGGGTGAATAGATAAGGATGTCATCAATGAATACTACCACAAACTTATCTAGTTCATCCATGAAAACCTTATTCATCATGTTCATGAAGTAGGTGGGAGCATTCGTGAGTCCAAAGGACACCATAGTGAACTCAAAACTGCCCATACCTAGTCACAAAAGCTGTCTTCGGGATGTCACTCTCTTGAATCTTCATCTGATGATAGCCAGATCTGAGATCAATCTTGGAGAAATACTTGGCACCTCGAAGCTAATCAAGCAAATCATCAATCCTTGGCAGGGGGTACTTGTTCTTGATGGTGACTGCGTTCAAGTTCTGGTAATCAATGCACATTCTCATTGAGCCATCCTTCTTCTTAACAAACAGAACAAGGGATCCCTAGGGTGAAGCACTAGGTCTGATATACCCCTTCGAGATGAGCTCATCAAGTTGTTTCTTAAGCTCGGTTAGTTCATCAACTAACATGCGATAGGGTCTCTTGGCAATGGGTCCTATTCCTAGCAAAAGATCAATGATGAACTCTATATCACGGTCTGGTGGCATACCCGGTAATTCTTTAGGGAATACATCAGGATAGTCTCTGACCACAGGCACATCATGAACTGTCTTCTCCTCTTTTTGTGATTCTGAACTGGCCTTAAGGGCACATAGGATAGAAGTGGACTTTCTGGACTGAGGTTCACACCTAATAACTTGGCCTGATGGGTGGGTCACTTGGACGTATCTCGGTAAACATGATATGATTCCTTGGTGAATGGTTAGCCAATCCATACCTAAGATGACATCTAAGCTCGTGGAAGGTAACAGGGTTAGGTCGGCTTCAAAGATAAGACCCTCAATGGTAAGACTCACTCTCTTATAGATGTGGGTGCACTTTAGGTCTCCTAAAGGTGAGTTGGTGATGATAGGTTTTCCACGTGGGGTTATAGGCAGGTCATGCTCTCGTGCGAACTTGGATGATATGTAAGAACAAGTTGCTCTAGAGTCAAATAGAACTGATGTAGTATTGCCATTAACTAAAAACATACTATACACTACGTTAGGGGCAGCCTGTGCTTCCTCAGCATCCAGATGGTTGAGACGTCCATGAGTAGCAGATCCCTTGAACTAAGACTTCTGAGCGGCTGAGTTCTGAGGGCAATCAGTGGCTTTGTGACCCAGTTGGCCACAAGTGAAGCAGGTGAAAGGCGCATCGCCTGTAGGGGTTGGCGCGAGTGCCTTTTAGTTTCTAGTGCTTGGTGCAGAGCGGTTCTGTGCTGGGCATTCATTCGCTGAGCAGGGACAGTTGAAACGGTCCTAAGTGTTGTGGTCCTGAGCATAACGGTCCTAGGTGTAACAATCCTGAGTAGGGCGAGAGTATTTGGTGGTGTAGCCTCCACCACCCCTACTTGATCCAAGGTTGTCATCCCTATTGTGGCGAGAGCGTTCCCTGGATGGTGCATCTCTGTGGAACCTCTTGCGATCATAGCCATAGAAGGACTCCTCAGGCTTACGCTTCCTCTCCCTATACTCCTCTTCAGGCTTCAGCATGGTCCTTCTCGATCTAGGATGCAGCGATCCACCAGAGCATGCAGTGTGCTACTCTCAATACCGCCAAACTTCAGCTTTATGTGTGGGTTAAGTCCCTTGCGGTAATAGTATAGCTTCTCCTTCTCAGAGTTCACAACATAGGAAGCTGCATAATGTAGAAGGTTGGTGAAGCGAGTGGTGTACTTAGTCACCCTATCCTTTCCCATCTTGATGTTGCAGAACTCCTCGGCTTTGGCCTCCATGATACCCTTGGGAATGTGATACTCAGTGAATGCTTCGGTGAACTCATCCCACAAGATGTTGGTAGGGTCCTCATGGAAATCACTGAAAACTGTCCCACCAGGCATGTGCTGCACCTGTGAGCTGGTGTGTGGCAGCTCCAACACACTCATCGTCGGTGAAGGTGGTGAGGTCGAGCTTCTTTTCCACCTCCTTGAGCCAGTTATCGGCTACAAGCGGGTCAGGGTCGGTGCCATCATAGGTAGGTGGCCTTAGCTTTCAGAAATCCCTCCAGCTTCCTCTAGAAGTCATTATGCTGACCTCCCTGGTGACGGTTTGCTCCATCAACAAGAGCTGCAAGAAGCTAGGGTCTGCTGCACCATCACCTCTGCCAGGTTCGGTGGTGGTGGTGGCAGGAATGCTCTCCTCAACAAGCGGTGGGGTATTCTCTAGGTTGAAGGGTATCCCTCCACATCCATGTCCATGGCCACGGCCATGGTTGTTGCCACCACGCCCCTCATTTGGTTCGACTGGTTCGAGGGTGGGCGTATGTCCATGATTCATTAGGCGAGCAGATTAGCGGTTCGGCATCTACAACACGGATCATAGGAATTTTAGTGTTTGTGCCATAAGTGCTTATAATTCAGTATGATTACATGATTTTGATGATTTAAAGAAAAACATTTATACTATCCAACACTCATTACAAAGAAGCAATAAGATCCATAAGATGCAATAAGATCCAAAACATTCATTACATAGGTTTTATTATATAGCATCATCTCCAGTAGCTACACTTGGAGACTCACAAGAATCGTACTACGCATAGTGACTCATATTACATCTCATAAGGGGTACATCATGGGGTACAACTTATGGAAGCCACTGACATGACTCATGACCACATAGGGTCATCTACTCTAACTCGTACACCGTAGCTGGGATACGACTGAGGTGACAACCGGTCCTTCGATTCCTCCTTCCTGAGTTGACTTCCCAGTGCAGGTGACCTTGACAAGCTCGTTAGGGACTCCTAACAAGATGAGAACTCGGCAGAGGGTCTGTGCAAAACCCCTGAGCTCATGTAGGTCGAAGGTAAGCTTGGCGTGGTCTAGAGGTAGCAGTCCTAGAGGCGGCCATTTGACGTTCGCTGTCATCTGCATGTTTTAAGGAAACTGGTGTTAGCAGGTCAATAAATAGATAAGCCTTGCATAAAAGTAAATGCAGGGTCGGTATATAACCAAAAGAAGGGCTGTTCACGTCCTATTCTATCGTCCATTTCTGAGGGTTTTGTCCTAGGGTCAAGTATGGCTCTGATACCAACTGAAGCGACCTGATTTCTGCGAAGGAAAATCCACAGAGTCAAAGTGTATTATGACCATTGTAGATCATATTACCCAAATTCCAGTCGAATACCACATCCATACAACGATAATATCAAAGTACAAATAGTGCGGAATTACATAAATTATTACATCGCTGCATTGGCGAAATCAAAAGTAGCATTCATTAAGAACAGCTTGAAGATAAGATCGCCAAACTCGAGCATAGGAATGAACCTCTCAACCGTCAAACTCCTTAGAGCTATACTCCTCAGCAGAACCTGTGTGCCAAAATTTATCAGTATGATTTGTACTGGCCACTCCCACCCTATGAGCATTGCTTTGTGGAAATTGGATGCAAGTTGGATATAATCAAAAGGAACCTATAAGGCTAGGGTTTCCTATGTTTTAGCATATCAAGTATATATATAATAATAGTTGGTCAAGTTTTAACACCTTTCCCACACACATTCCACCCCATTTTCGTCTAGAGCCAGATTTCAATCCTGGGATCAATATACCACCATCTCCATATCATCACCATACCATCGCTCAGTCGACAGGCCAATTCCCTCTCGGCACTGTCTCATGGCCCGTAGCCCCTGGCTATGTCCGACACTCTCTCACGAGGGAAGAAGAGAATGACTCATCTCACTATCTAGTTTAAGCGAAACCCAGGAAAGGTCCATAGCCGACAAGTCAGCATATGTATCGATCGATCAACCATACACTCTGCAGAGATTTTACATAACCACAAGATCTACCTTCTTCACTGACCGTCGTCAACTGGGCTGATTCCAGCCGCTTGCTAGCCTAGGATATTGCCACCCTACCATTCAGCCCTGGTACACCCCAAGTCTAGTCTGGGGTGGCTAAAACTATGAGTCATGAGCCAGGTCCACAAGGTCTCCATGAAGTCTCGAAAGGGTGTGGGGGAAATCTTAGCGCCCTGTACCTCCTTACACTGTCCGCTATCAACCTAGCAGTAGTGGCAATATCCTACCAAGTAGTCCGGCCGTCCCGCACCATATAGGGCGAGTGGTACGTAAGGCTTCTTGGTGAATCTGAGTACTAGTAAGTCCTTAGGGATGACCAAGCCAGAATGTCTTCATCAGGGTTTCCATTTACCGTGCCACCATAGCACCTCCACCTCGGGCTCCTCCCATCATAGGTTCACACCCAGGGCCACCTCATATGCCATTTACCCACCACAGGTATCCATTTCTAGGGGTGCCCTGGTAGCACCCCACGGGCAAGACTTGCCCTAGGCTCGTCGTATACTCCAACTGGGTCGACATAACCCTCACCCTCCATGCACCCAAGTTACACACGTAGCACTCTCCCCATAGTACAGATAACACCAGTTTCCACCACGCATCAATATAATACAAGCCTAGTAGAAGTAATAAGCAATGAAATATAGCAGCAAGCGTGTGTCTAGCCTAATAGTAGGGTAAGTAGGGGTAAGGTTGCGTCAAGGTAAAGACCATCAAGTAAGTATACTACCATGCAAGTCCTATCATAGTGTGAATATAACAATAAAGTAAAGCAATAGCAGTTCTATATTAGCCATGTGTAATAGGTGCTACGAGGTTGGGTGGGATGTGGCACCTTCCGTGTAGTCATCTTCGTACTCCTTACAGGTACTGTCGGTCCTCGTCTGTCTGGTTCTCCTCTGAGTCTGCAAACGATCGCATTATAGTCGCGTTAGCGACATCTATAGAATAGCACAAAGAAGCAATGAAAATTCAAAAGAGCCAAATACACACAAACATGGGTCCATTGCGTAGAGCTCGAGTTTAGATGAATTTTGGTCCTAGTCTTGTATTTTTCTAAGTTCGTATGAATTAGTTATGAATTTCTAAAGTTTCAATCATTTCTGAAAATGGGAAAAGGCTGAATTAATATCGTGCTGACACGTGTTACGCTCCTATTGGTTCACGTGGCATGCTGACATTAGTATGATGTCAGCATGACATCATTGTCTCATTTCTAAGCTGACAGGTGGGGTCCCGCTGACATCATCATGATGTCAGCATAACGTCACCCACTGACAAGTGGGTCCAGCGGCTCTGCGTCGCTGACATGTGGGTCTAGAGTCTCGGTGTCGCTGACATGTGGGTCCAGAGTCTCTGTGTCGCTGATGTGTGGGCCTGGTCCACGGTCAGCTCAGGCTAGGTCCAAACTGGGCCGGTTGGGCCTAGATACGGGCTGGGCTGTGGCCCGCCATGTGGCGTGCGATGGTGTGGCCACGTCGTCTTATTGGGCCACTAACGGGTCGTGGTCCACGGGCGCAGGTGAGCCGCGGTTCATGGTGAACCCACCTACATTGGCCCATAGACCGTAGAGCCGGTCTATGAAGGACTTGGTCCACTTACTCCTTCCTAGGGTTCAGTTCACGTGCACCAAGTGCACGGACATGTGGCTGGCGAGGGGAAAATCCCCATCTTCTTCCCTGGCGTGCTCCTGCCGGTGGTGAGCTCCCCGGCGAGCCTCACGGGCGGTACTGGTGCGCAATTAAGGTAGGCAAAAGCATCACCAAGCCATGGCGACTGCGACGGTGGGGTTGGGGTGATGGCTAGGGCTTCCTAGGGCTCTAGCCATGGTGAACGGCGGCTCGGTGTGGCGTGTCGACGGTGGTAGGGTGATGTGGTGGCTAGGAGCATGCTTGGTGGGGCGCATGAGCTTCCCATGGCTCCAGTGAACTGGGCGGGTGAGACAAGGAGGCGCCAGGCGCTCCCAGCAGTCCTAGCCATGGTGGAGTCGAAGCGGTTGCGGCGGCACTCCGGTCGCGGCGCGGTGTGGTCAAACGGGGGTCCTCCGGTGGCCTTCGTCTACCTCAATCGCAAGTGTGGCATGTTCTACGATGAGGAGGAGCCAGCCAAGGTGGTGGCGTCACCTCTATCGTGGTGATGCGGTCGCGGTGGCTTTGCCATGTCCATGTTCGTTGCTGTGGTGTGCACGCCCGTGCATGCTCGGGTGCATGCTTGCATGTGTGCTCGGGTGCGTGCTCGGGCGCGTGCTCGCGTGCGTGCTCGGGTGCGTGCTCGGGTGTGTGTTCGGGTGCGTGTGCATGGCATGAGCAGAGCGCTCGGCGCTGGCGTTCCTGAGCAGAGGGCTCGGCGTCACCCCCTTTCCTCCCTTTGCTTCATGTTTTCGTTTGGCTCAACAAGAAGGTCGTGGTGGTCCTTCTAGGCTACCGGTTGGCTAAGCCAGAGCAAGAGCTCGTGTTCCAGCGTGGTCCATTCATGGCGTCCGAGAGGCTAGGAGTGGTCTCAGCGAAGTGTGCTCATCGTGGAGAGTTTGAAGGCGATGGTGGTGGTGCGGTGTCGACGGTGTGGCAGAGCCGAGCTAGGACAGAGGTACTCGCCATCTTCCACGCTAGCGGCTCCTCCCTTCTTGCTCCGGCAGCGGTATCCTTCTTAGCGCCTCCTTCTCCTCTCATCCCTTGGCTTAGTGTGTTGGTGCGAACCGCACGACTGGCGGCGAGGTGAATGGAGGGCTAGGGCTCAGGGTCCTCCTTTTATAGGCCGAGCTCCATGCTCATCCATAGGCTGGAATGGCGGAGCGGCTGGTGATGCGCTAAGCGCATCAGATGGCTCTCGCAGTGCGGGGGCGGTTGCGTGGGCATGGCGCTAAGGTGGGGAACAGGGTCATGCGATGTGTGTGACCCTGGGCCCACGCCTGCTCTACGATCGGCTCCCGATCGCATGGTGGAGGGAGCGTGGAGAAGACGATGACGCTGTAGCTGGGCGGCTGATAGAGGGGGGCCCGTTTGTCAGCTTGTCCTAATGCGGCTGGCGTGCGGTGCGTGATGGCTGACGAGCGGGTCCGGCTCGTCAGCGGCTTGTGCAGCGTGCGGGTGGTAGGGTGTTGCTGGGCTAGCTTTGTGGGCCGCATGCATGAATGGGAGGGCAGGCTAGCTCGACCGGGCTAGCTCACAAGGCCGAGTAGGCCTGGGCTGCTGCTGCTCTCTCTTGCATGGCATGAGCAGAGCGCTCGGCGCTGGCGTTCCTGAGCAGAGGGCTCGGCATCGCCCCCTTTCCTCCCTTTGCTTCGTGTTTCCGTTTGGCTCAACAAGAAGGTCGTGGTGGTCCTTCTAGGCTACCGGTTGGCTAAGCCGGAGCAAGAGCTCGTGCTCCGGCGTGGTCCATTCATGGCGTCCGAGAGGCTAGGAGTGGTCTCAGCGAAGTGTGCTCACCGTGGAGAGTTTGAAGGCGATGGTGGTGGTGTGGTGTCGATGGTGTGGCAGAGCTGAGCTGGGACAGAGGTACTCGCCGTCTTCTGCACCGGCGGCTCCTCCCTTCTTGCTCTGGCAGCGGTGTCCTTCTCCGCGCCTCCTTCTCCTCTCGTCCCTCGGCTTAGTGTGTTGGTGCGAACCGCACGATGGCGGCGAGGTGAATGGAGGGCTAGGGCTCAGGGTCCTCCTTTTATAGGCCGAGCTCCATGCTCATCCATAGCGAATGGTGGAGCGGCTGGTGATGCGCCGAGCGCATCAGATGGCTCTCGCATGCGGGGGCGGTTGCGTGGGCATGGCGCTAAGGTGGGGAACAGGGTCATGCGATGTGTGTGACCCTGGGCCCACGCCTGCTCTACGGTCGGCTCCCGATCGCATGGTGGAGGGAGCGTGGAGAAGACGATGATGCTGTAGCTGGGCGGCTGATAGAGGGGGGCCCGTTTGTCAGCTTGTCCTAATGCGGCGGCGTGCGGTGCGTGATGGCTGACGGGCAGGTCCGGCTCGTCAGCGGCTTGTGCGCGTGCGGGTGGTAGGGTGTTGCTGGGCCAGCTTTGTGGGCCGCATGCATGAATGGGAGGGCAGGCTAGCTCGACCGGGCTAGCTCACAAGGCCGAGTAGGCCTGGGCTGCTGCTGCTCTCTCTTCTTTCCTTTCTCTTTTTCTTGTTCTTTTTCTAATTTGTTTTCCTTTCTCTTTTATTTGTTGCCAATTTGGTTAGGGTTTGATTTATTTAGTTTCATGTACAAGTGTGCACCTTGATTAGGTGGTACCTAGGTGATTAATTTATTGCATAATAAATTAATTATAAGTGGTCACTTTTATTTACACAACAAAAGATCAATAAAGGCAACTCACTTGTTTAGACTTAAAATGCATGCAAGAATGTATGTGTTTGGGATTTTAAACACACACATATACAACAAGTGACATGCTATGCTTATGAGTTTGTTTAGTTGGATTTCGACTAATGCAACACTTAAGGTTAGCTCCTACAAATGTCACTCATCATCACACAGGGTTTTGAAGAAAAAATTTGTAGTTGGGGTTTTTGGTGTGTGGATTTTTGGGTTGTTACACAAGAGGTACTAGGCCAAACATTTTCTACACCATCATCGAACACCACTTTAGCAATTTGTTGTTCCTTCTAATAATAGAGAATGAGATAATAGTTTTCCATTGATACAACTATGGAGAATCTAGTATGTTTTGAGGTAATACATACTGTTGAACGTTTCTCCTTTTTCTTGGTCTCCTTCTTTGTAAACTTGCGCTTCTTATCAAGCCAAGTTCTTTTGCACTCTAAAGTTTTTGTTTCCACCTCCTTTTTCTTTGAGCGTGTTGTACTCACCAAATCACTCACTTATAGGAGTAACATTTGGGGGAATAGTTACTCGATCAACAGTTGGGGGAGTGCAACCATTGATTTCTTCTTTAATTTTCTTGCTAAGGATGCCAAGCTGAGAAATTTGTGAGTCATAAATTTGTACTAAACGAAGTGTCTCATCTAACCTTGGGTTCTCTAATATATTTTGACCTTGGATGTCTTGTATTGCTCCACTACGTGCTTCTTTTGTCCATCGCTTCAATGCATTTTCTTGATTCAAATTCAGAATTCAACTCCTTATTTCTTTTACTTTCCACCACCCTTTCAAAATATTTAAGAAATCAAATGATATCAAAATCAAATTTGAAATGCCACTTTAGTTCACTATTTAGACTCTCACTTAATTGTGTACTTCTCATCCCTAATGTGAACACATCTTTCATATAATATTCAGCCCATTTTTCTTTCACCTTATATATACTATCCAACCAAGTTTGCTTCTTCACCTTTGTCCTCATAATGTCAAATGCATTTTTAAAAGTTTCCTCATCTTCATATTCATGCATACATGCACTAAAATTTGCAAGGATACTTGGTTCTTCCTCAGTGCCCTCAACTACATCTTTGGAAGAAGTACTTGATTCTTCTTTTTCGTGTTCAGTTAGATGTTTGGGAGCATTCCACATAATGTAAAAAGTACACAAACCATGCCATGTCTCTGAAAACACTTCATGCCATCAACTACATACTGCTTGACCATATGCCATCTCTCGTTGGCACTTGCCCCTTAAATAGTTTTTGTGATCACGGAGTGTGTAACTTAGATTAAGTGAGCCCCCAACTTGGAGACTAGCCAATTCATGTGCAACTTTAGGACCAATTCTAGCATCATCGTCTGTCTCAATTTTAAAACCTTGTAACTCTAAAATTTTCCTTTCAAACACCATCAAGTGTGAGGTTTGTGGCAAATAAAGGCTATGATTGTGTTCCAAAATTAGATCAGACACCTTATAGTTTTCCTTATCTTGATCCATTACAAGACCCATGCGAACTTTACAATCAGTTCTAGTTTCAGCTCTTGGACACTTTGTTAGATGATCCCTTTTATCCTGTTTTCTATGACCCTCATTTGCACCAACATATTTGCAGGACCAAACCTTCCCATCTGTCTTTCTTTTGTTTGCGTACCTTTTTCTAGCCTCAAAACCATTTTGACCTCCATAGCTAATCCATTACATCCAAGCCTCATCTATAGTAGTGAACTCCATTCCAACTTGAGGTAACAAACTAGGAAGCAAACCCTCCCTACTACAAGAAAAAATAATTATGACATGGGTATTTGATTTGGTGGTAAAGGAACTAAAGTCTATCTAATTTTGTGGAGAACAAGGAACATCCATGGCATTACAAACCTTTTTTTTCCATGTCAAATATGTAGATTTGGTTTCAATGTTGGCAAGTTGATGTCTCATTCAATCTTCCATATAAAATATGCACATTTTGTTTTGGTACAGGACAAAAGCAATAAGACCCAACCCAGCATAGCTGACGAAGCATGCCATGGAAGCTTGGTTGGAGCCAGTAGCTGTTAGATCCGCAGCGACTGGCTGAGATCTAGTGAATGCATAGTGTCGTATGTGGGAGTGACTGTAGAGGATTGCCGCCATATTGTCCGCAACATGCTTCAATGGCCTAGGAGGGGAGCATGTGGAGGCAGCGTGAGGGTACCTTCAGTGTGACTAATAGCCTCATAGGGGAGACGCGGCAGATGGGAGAGGCACAAAAGTCAAAAACCGTGACCTTGCCATTTATTGTAACATGCCTTGAACATTCATATCCAACAACGTTTGCTTTTACATGAATCTTGAGAGGAGGAATTTGCCAGTCCCACGAATACAAGTTATAGAGAACCCAAAACACTTCATACTAGTGACATTTCATGATTGTAGACCATAACCGATGGTGCTTTGGACAATAAAAAAATCTGTTATTAAGTTTTTGTCCTCCTTATTAGAGGCCATGCCTGCTTTACAAAATAACTAAAGTTGCAGAAATTTTTGTAGGATTTCCATATTGTGAAAGGATATATAATTTCTGGCTAGCTAGAACTCCATACATGAATTATTTACTGTGGATGTCATGTTTTGTCATCAGAAGTGTTGTATTATACTCAGCTACATGCAAGTTTCCCCAAGGCTAAACTCTCGTTTTAGGCTAAACCTGGCCTCAGCGGCAAAACTACATTGTTGGTTGTGGCTGAAGATGCAAAAAAAAATGATACTAAGATCAAACTTGTACCATGGTTGGAGCTCAAATCCATGCTCCTACCAGACAAAGCAAATTCTCTTCCAATTTACTCTTGCTTCGCCACTACTTGACCTATTCTATTACCTAAAGACTTTTCTTTTTGTCCGCAACAAGCGCGGTCCAACCAAACTAAGTAGCCCTGTATAATATGCTAAATAGTTGGCCCAAACATAAACCCAAAATAAGAGTTCCATGAGCCCAAAAAGTATCATCTTGTTGCTACACAAACAGTTCCCTAAGCCCAAAAAGTACCATCTCCCCAAGACATCCAAAGAGACCTATGCGAACTGTTTTCTAAAGCACATAGATTGACAACAATGGCACGATGGGGATGAATAGTCACCGATTCGAGGAGATAGTAATGCTCCTGTTCGGCTGTTTGTTGCTGGACGGACCCTGCCCGAGTCACCCATTCGTGAAGACCCCACCTGCGCCGCCCTCATCCACATCACCAGCTTGCTCTGCGGTGTCTACGCACTACACACCCCTACTCATGGGACGGATCCTACCCTTCCCCACGCCGCCCCCTATTTGCAAGCCTCCTATTGCGGCTGCGCTCCATCCGCCTACCGTGCCCCTACCGAGGTTCGTGCCACCACCAAGCTCCACAGTGGTGGCCTCCGCGCCACTCTGCAGCATCAAGCTCCATGCCGGCATCGAGCTCCGTGTCGATGAGCCTCCATTTTCATCCAAGCAGCAAATAGATGTTGTGCTTGAAAACGCATGTTGCAACCGTTTGTTTTCAAGTGGTTTATATGTTTTAGAGGTATGTTGCAAGTGTTTGATATGGATGTTGCAAAAGTAGATCGAGATGTTGCATTTGTTGCAATGGTTGTACATGTTGCAAGCTTTTGTTCCCAATGATTCTATGATAGAACCGTCCAATTTATAAGAGCATAAGTACAATGGTAGCCTGCAAGCAGTCGCACTATTATTCTTGAGCCCATATAAATCCGGTAGTCCGTCGAGTACCACGAAGGGTCTTGATTCATCGTCAACATACAACCAAGATCATACATGATTCAACATACATGCCATATGTTATATAGAGTTCACAGATACATTACCATACATTAGAGTACGATTAAAGTTATTACAACTCAAGTTCCAAATAAAGTAATAATAGCGAAAGCAAAGTAGTTTTAAAACCAACATCTCACACCATTATTTAATACAAGCCAGTTCGTGATCACCACAAAAACATCACAGATATGATATATATATATATATATATATATATATATATATATATATATATATATATATATATATATAGAGAAATGCTTATCGTGGGTCTACTCCTCGTCCACAGCAGGACAGAAGCAATTCTTACAATAGCCATGAAAGACTGTGTTATCTGCAACAAGTGGGAAATAAACCCTGAGTACAAGAAGGTACTCAACTAGACTTACCCGTCATAAACCAAAAATAAAGTGACTCCAAGGATCATGCAAGGCTTTATAAGTGGAGCTAGCTTGACAACATTTTGCATAAAAAGCTACTAATTCAGTTATACATTTTATAATTCGGTCATTAAGTTAATTATAGCTATTTATATCTAGATTAGCAACTAACCTGTGCCAAACATGTGGTATATCATTTAGTAGCATCACAATAGTAACCATAGCCAGTGTAAGATTTTCATATTCATCAGAACCATCATATTCTATAATCCAATTACTACGATGAAGTGGCTCTGTCAAGTTTCTCACTATCTGGGAGAGACGATAATTTGAATAAATTGCAACTAGTTGGGCAGTATTCCTAACACAAACCTAGGTAGACTAGACCAATGGTCACCTTTGGTACAACTTAGGTCCAATTCATGGGTTCGATCAGCGCCGCACAATCAGGGACACTACTGGATGCCAGGTCGATCAGGACTCTGACTTGCCCTTGGCCTCACACTGGCTCCCCACACATCCTTACAACCTCCACTGTGCGCACTTTAATAGAACGAGGCTCGGCCTGAGTTGAGCTACTTGGCTTCGTGGTTGGAATGAGTTATCTAGCCAGCTAAGTGAGAGATATGCGTTCAAAATAGCAAGAGGGCCTCCAACAATGCAGTTCTTAATTGGCACAGATGGAATCACATGAGTCAACCTACACATAGACTCCGCCTGGCCTCCAGTTATATTACCCCATGGTTCTGTTTCACGATAGCAAATATAGCTAACCGTGCTCCGGTATCCACCTATATCTCACAGGTGATAGGAAATCACCTGACTTCTATCGGTCTAAGCATTGCTAAGCATATATTCGATCCTAGACCTATACAGGGTTAAAGGTATATATATCTAGACAAGGTAGTTCTATGCATCAAGTGTTTCCAAATCAATTCTTATAACCTATTGCATCAAACATAAATGTCTCAAGTGATATTTTGTAAAACGTAGGAGACTTAAAATGCTCCGGGGCTTGCCTTTCGAAAAGAAGTGGGTCGGTGGTTAGGGCACTCTAGAAGTTCCTCAGTAGCTTGCTCCTCACCTTCGGGAGCTGCTGGCTATGGTGTCTCCTGATTCTCCTCAGCCTCTTCTTCAAATTCCAGTAGGGTTACTCCTTCAGGTTATCCTATATATATGAGCATGAAATAAGATATCATGGATGCGCAGATAATGATATGGATGACATGATATGATGAAATGCATAATCATAAGTGTTCTTAATATCAAGGTATTAGGGTGATAACAAGATTAACTTTCTTTTTACTGAGTAGGCACATATCTCTTCTTTAGTAATTAAACAAATTTTCATTTAAATAATTTCTAGATTGCAAAACAGCAGCCACTTATTTTGACCATAACTATAGTTATACACATCCAAACAATATGGTTGTAGACTTTAGGGAAAGCTTATGAAATTTTCTACAACTTTATTTTAATCATCTTAAGGTGATTCAGTAGCTATCTAGGTGAAACAATTCAATATTTCAGATCTATCCAGAGGACAAGCAAATCAGACAACAAACTTCTAATAGCTATAACTCTTAAACCATTAGGCCTATGACCATGAAATTTTAGAAAAAGCAATATGAGTAAGTTATCTATAACTTTGTTATTAACAAGTTTCACAGAAAACATCATTATCATCATAAATTTGTCACCACAACAGAAACTACTCATGCAGCCATTTAGTTGAATTATAAAGCAATAATTAACCAGCTGCCTATAACCAATTAATTCCAAGCACAACTACCAATATCAACAGATCATATGCATCACAAGCACCCTAGAAAATATCATGGTAAAATCCCAATAACTTATTTACATGCATGTATTAATTTCCTTGTATAATAAGGTGATTTAAAGGATAAATATTTTAATTGCTCAATAAATTCTGAGAAAATTACAGTAGTCTCCACCTATCCCTAGTATCCTATTGTATAAATTTCATGCCATTTGGATAAGTATAGAAACCTCTACAAAAATGACAAGTTGCATAGGCATATTTTAGCAAAAATAGTTTAGCCTAGTGAAGAGTGTCAAGCAATAGATTTCCTATTTTCCTTACTTTAATCCTAGCATAAGAACACTATGTAAAAAATTTCATGATCATAAGTTATGTATTTTTATCCCATTTATTTTCACTAGAAACTAGCAATTAATTAAGATGAGATAGAAAGACCATATTCCAAGTATGTCTACTATAGGTTTAGTATTTTTTCTAGCTAGATCATGTCAACACAAGACCAGCAAAATTAGAATCATAATTTTTGCACTTCCCTAGCTCAAGATATGCATTTTACAAGATGAAAACAAATTTAAAAGCACTTATCTAGCTCAATTTCATTCTCCTAGAAAAAATATCATAAACAGTAGTTTAATATTTTTATCAAATAGTACACTTCATTATGAATCCAACAAAATTTGGTTCACCCAAATTGGACAATCCTAGCTCAAGATATCAAATTTTGAAGTTTGCATTCAAATCTATGAAAATAAATAAAGAAAATCAAATTTCAAATCGTCCTAGCAACTAGGTGCACCCGGTCCAGTGCACCCACTGTGACTAACAGCGGGGCCTGCGGGTCAATGGGACCCATGCGCCAGTGAGACCGAGGTAGGGCGTGGCATTTGATCGGCGAGAACTTGCCGATGTTGAGGTCTCCAGCGATAGCGTCACCATCGATGTATTCCTCTCAACACCCCGCATCGAATGAGGTAGGTAGTCGGACCTCTAACGACAGTTGGCTATGGTGGTGGTGCTAATGGCGGCTCGACAGAGGCGCGTGGTGGGGCTCCGGCCATCCCCAGCCATGGCGTGCTTGGGCGAGCATGGCTATAGCTTCGTGGTGACCTAGCGGAGATCTAGGGTTAAGGTAGGGCTTCGTGGTGGCACCAGTGAGGCATGGCTGAGTGCATGGTGGCACGACAACGCACAACACATGTGGCGGCGCTTGCCATTCTAACAAGACGGTGGTTAGTGATGGGTCTCCATCATAAGAGAAAGTGCTATGGGTCACGGCGGTGTGGAAACACACAAAGGATGGGGAAGACGGGGTCTAATTGGTGTCGACTACAGTGAGCTTGAGCTCATGGCCATGGCGGGCACGCTCGGTGTGGTGGCGTGTTCCCACACGGTGGCGGCGATAGCGGTTAAATAAACGATGATGTGAGCATCTATGACCTAAGGCGATAACGGACCAAGGGAGAAGAAGGTAGGAGGAGCAGTGGATATGGTTGGCCACGGCGAGCTCAGAGCTCGGCGGCACTCTGTGGCCATGGCGGCGACGGCGACATGAAATGCCACTTTACCTTGGCTCAAACAATGGCACTAGCAGGTCATGGAGGTAGAGGAGATGGTGGTAGAGCTATGAGAGCAATGGATTGGACGGTGGTGCAGCGTGGCTAGCGTGCGAGCACGGCGAAGGTGTGTGGCGGCGACGGCGACCATGGCTCCACTTGGCGAGCTAGCGAGAGGGAGAGAGTAGAGCGAGAGAGTGAGAATGAGCGAGCGTAGAGGCTTCGCCTCCCTTTTCTCCCCCTGCTAGCCTGATCGACTGGGCCGACGCTGGCGTACGACCAGCACGTGGTGTGCGTGGCCTGGCGTCGGTCGGCCACTGCTGTGCCACTGCTGCTTGGTTTTAGGCCGGCAATGGCCGACTGATGAAGCAACTTCAAGCACATGTAACTCCCAAACGAGCTCAAGTTGGTGAAAAAACCCTTAATAGGAAATGTAGAGCTACATGTACTCTCCAACTTTGCTTTAAAAAACTTCCTCTAATTCGCCATGGTTTTCAAACTACAGAGCTCCAAAGTAGAGCACATGGAAACTGAAATCAGGTTTAGACTTAGAAAATTTTCTAAGTTACAAAACAATATTTTGTTGATTCTTGTGGGCCCTATTTGACCTTGTTAAGCACTGAATTAGCTCATGACCCTTAGACAAAGTTTGTTCCACATAAAATAAGCTACAACTTTTATTAAGGGTGCACATACATGCAAACAATCTATGCTATAATTCAACTTTGGTCAAAGTAGTAACATGAAAATGGAAGTTTAGAGTAAACTAGGACTTAGAAGCACAATTGGCCCATGTCATGAATACAAACATTGTTCCATTTACCATCCTAGATGTGTCTAAGGTATTTTTGTGACCTCACAACTATTTCTCACATTGTTCACACATGATCACAAGCATATACATGTATATTATTCACATCACATGTGATAGAGAGAAGGTGAATGAAATGAAACTTCATATGCTCATGCTCATGCATGCTTGGATGATGCTTCTGCTCATGAAATGCAAGTGCCAAATGTATCCTTAACACTAGGGTGTTATAGCCCCTCCCCCTTATAGAAATCTCGCCCCGAGATTTAAAAGACCTACCATTTTTCATAAAAGGCGAGATAAACCTCACGTAAATAATCCTCCCGTTCCCACATGGCATCTTGTTTGTTGTGGTTATTCCACACCACTTTGTAGAAATTGATAACCTTGCTCTGGGTTACTCTTTCCATTTCTTCCAAAACTTGTATTGGTTTTTCCTTATTAGTCAAATGCGATTGGAGCTTAATATTGGTGGGTTCAATGGTTTCATCAAGTATGCGAAGGCACTTTTTAAGTTCAGAAACATGAAAGACATTGAATATGGCTCGCATCTCTAGAGGTAACTAGAGCTTGTAAGCTACCCTTCCACTTCGCTCGATGGTCTTGTATGGGCCTATATATCTCGGTGCTAGTTTTCTTTTCACACCAAACCGTTGCACCTTTTTCATGGGTGATGCTTTGAGGTATACATATTCACCCACCTCAAATTCTATAGGCCTTCTTCTC
This sequence comes from Miscanthus floridulus, assembly GCF_019320115.1. Lineage (NCBI taxonomy): Eukaryota > Viridiplantae > Streptophyta > Magnoliopsida > Poales > Poaceae > Miscanthus > Miscanthus floridulus. The sequence continues at coordinate 23,635 of NW_027096190.1, forward strand.
TTGTTGACATAGCTCTTTTGCCTAGACTGAGCGGCTTTCATATGTTGTTGGATAATACGTACTTGTTTTTCACCTTCTGTGACAAAATCAATGCCATAGTATCTCCTTTCTCTGGGCTCAACCCAATTCAAAGGAGTCCTACATTTTCGACTGTACAAGCCCTCAAAAGGATCCATTTTTATGCTTGCTTAATAACTGTTGTTGCAGGAAAACTCAGCTAAAGGTAGCCATTTTTCCCATGAACCCTTGGAAGAGATCACACATGCTCTCAACATGTCTATTAAGATTTGATTTACTCGCTCAGTCTATCCAGATGTCTAAGGGTGATATGCTGAACTTCAAACTAGGTTGGTACCTAACTGCTTGTGCATGTGCTCCCAAAACCGAGCAGTGAATTGGGATCCTCTATCTGACACAATGGTTCTTGGTATCCCATGTAGACACACTATATGTGTGATATACAATGCTGTGTATTCATGAGGTCGGTAGCGGGTGCTAACCAGAATAAAATGCGCAGACTTTGTCAATCGGTCCACAATTATCCATATCAAGTCAAAGCTCTTTTGAGTGGGTGGGAGTCCAACAATAAAATCCATGTTGATCTCCTCCCAGTTCCATCCTATAATAGATAAAGGTTGGAGCAATCCAGCAGGTTTCAAATGATCTGCCTTGACCCTACTGCAAGTATCACATCTAGCAACATAGGCGGCTATTTCTTTCTTCATCTTAGTCTACCAAAATGGGTTTTCAAATCTTGATACATCTTATTACTACCTAGATGGATAGATAACTTGGATGAATGAGCTTCATCTAGGATTTGATTTCTAAGTTCATGGTCTTTTGGTACCACTAGTTGGTTCTTGAACTATAGCACACCTCTTTCATCCACCCTAAAATGCTTGGTTTCCTATTCCTTCATCTTTCTCTTTATGTGAAACACACCTACATCTGTCTTCTGTAGTTCTATGATTTTGCTCTCAAGTGAACAACTGACAGTGATGTTGTGTATCACAATAGGATGCAATAGATTAAACCCATCTTCCAACAAGGCTTCTAAGGCATTACAATGAGATTTCCGACTAAGTGCATCTGCTACAACATTGGCTTTTCCTGGATGATAGTGCACTTCCAAATTATAGTCCTTAATCAGCTCTAACCATCTATGCTATATCATGTTCAATTCAGGTTGAGTGAAGATGTATTTGAGACTTTTGTGATCAGTGTATATGTGACATACATTCCCCAACAAATAATGTCTCTATACCTTCAATGAATGGACAACTGTGGCAAGCTCTAAATCATGGGTAGGATAGTTGACTTCATGCCTTCTTAACTGCCGAGAAGCATAGGCAATAACTCGACCTTCATGCATAAGCACACACCCTAAACCTATACCTGATGCATCATAGAACACATCGAAAGGCTTTTCATTGTCGGGTTGTACTAGAACAGGAGCAGTGGTTAGCAAGGTTCATAGAGTGTGAAAGGCAGCCTCATACTCTAGAGTCCAATTAAACTTTTCATCCTTCTGAAGTATTCTAGTTATGGGCTTAGCTATTTTGGAAAAGTCTGAAATGAAACGTCAATAATAACCTGCTAGCCCTAGAAAACTTTGAACTTCATGAACCGAAGTCGGGGCCTTCCAATCCATGACCTCTTGAACTTTAGATGGATCTACAGAAATTCTATTTTCTAACAATACATGACCTAAGAAAGGTACTTTCTGTAGCCAGAATTCACACTTGCTAAACTTTGCATAAAATTTATTCTCTCTCAGCCTAGACAAGACAACTCTCAGATGCTCTGCATGATCTGCCTCATTCTTAGAGTAAATCAGGATATTATCGATAAACATGACCACAAACTTGTCAAGCTCGGGCATGAACACCGAATTCATTAGGTACATGAAATAGGTAGGAGCATTTGTCAGTCCAAAGGACATGACCAAATACTCATGCAAGCCGTATCTAGTGGAAAAAGCTATCTTAGGTATATCCTCTGGCCTGATCTTAATCTACTGGTAGACTGATCTCAAATCAATCTTAGAGAATACATTTGCTCTTGCTAATTGATCAAAAAAATATCAATGTGAGGCAAAGGGTACTTGTTCTTAATGGTTATGGCATTAAGTGGCCTATAGTCCACACACATCCATAATGATTTGTCCTTCTTCTTCACAAATAAAGCTAGACAACCCTAGAGAGATGAACTAGGTCAAATGAGACCTTTGTCCAAAAGTTCTTGTAGCTGAATTTTAAGTTCAGCTAGCTCATTGGGTGGCATCCTATAGGGTCTTCTTGAGATAGGTGTTGTACCTAGCACTAACTCAATCTTAAACTCCACATCCCTATCTGGTGGCAAACCAGGCAATTCATATGGGAACACATTAGGAAATTCACAAACTACTAGAATATCATAGAGAGTAGTGGCTTGGATAGCACAAGACAAGTTTTGAAGATCAAAACTTCTGAGAAGTGGCACTAGAAAAGCATTACCCCTTTGGGTTCCCTCAACATAATTGTTCTAGTAGACGTGTCAATGAGAACTTCCTGACCACTCATCCAACTCATGCCCAAAATCACATCTATGGCTAACCCAAGCAATACTATGAGATCCATAGTATATTCCCTCTCTTGTATAGAGATATGCACATCTCTAACTATTTAGTTTGTAGAGATAGTAGCTCTTGCTGAACTTATACTATAACCACCCTTGTCTACCTCAATTATCTTCTAATCATGCTTAGATGCAAATGTTTGGCTCATAAATGAATGAGAAGCTCCAGAATCAAATAAAACAATTATGGTGTGCTTGTTTACTAGAAACATACCAGCAGTCATGACTTCCCCTATAGGAATCTCCTCCATGGTTGTATAGTGCATGTATCCAGGATGTGCTTTTGGATTAGCTTGCTTTTGGTTGCCTTGATTTTGATTTGCACCCTTCTTATATGGGCATTCCCTAGCCCAATGGCCGGTTTCGTTGCAATTAAAGCATGGTAGATTGCTTTTTGGCCCTGTGGAGCTTCCCTGGCCTGTTTTACCCTTGGGTATGGCAATAGTGAAGGCTCTGCAAAACACCTACTAAGGACGACTGGACTGGGCTTTCTGTTGGGGAGGCCTGAATTTAGGTGCCGGGGGATGGAATTGTGGCCTAGCTGCCACTGGAGCCCTAGAGTGAGAGGAACCTAAGGCACCTGCCTCAGCTGCTCGCTTGCGGCCTTTTGCTACCGCATGTAGGTTGTTCGGGTTTTCCTGTATCAAGGCATTACTGACAAAGTCGTTGTATGTAGCACATTTGGAGTTGGCCATTGTTTTCATCAACTTGGTACAAAAGCCTCTCTTAAAACTTTCAATCTTCTTAGCTTCTGTATCAACAAATTCTGGGGCATAGCGGGACAAGTTATTGAACGCATGCATATACTCTATAAGAATCTTGGTCCCTTGGGTGAGCTTCATGAACTCGGCTGCCTTCATATGCATCAGCCCTAGGGGAATATGATGCCCCCTAAAGGCTGCCTTGAATTGCTCCTAGGTGATATTTGCATTTGTAGGTAAGGAAGATAGATAATGGGTCCACCAGATTCCTGCTGGCCTCTACAACTAATGGGATGTGTACTCGGCCTTCATGGGTTTAGTGACTCTCAGCAAGCGGAACTTTTGTTCAATAGTGTTCAACCACTCATCAGCCTGGAGCGGTTCTTCTACCTCTTTAAAGATAGGAGGCTTAGTCTCCAAAAAGTCCTTGAATGTGCTGTATTGATTTGGCTCTAGCCCTTGATTCTGCTGGCGGGCACAGGCTGTGTTCTACGCAATGAGGCGCATTGTTTCTTTCATTGTTCGTTGGCTTCCCAAGAATTTTGTGAAAAATTCATTCGTGGAGGGTGGTGGTGGTGGTAGGTTGTCATCATTACCACCCTGACTGGTGCCAACCCCTGTGCAAGTGTGAGTCATCTGCAAAATTACATCAATAAGTGATTATTGGATGATGTCACGAATTGTAGGAGAATGTGTAATAATGCCAAACTAAATTTACTAGAGAGAATTTAAATTCATACAATAAAACAGATGCACAATTATTCATTCTTACAACATAACATCACCAATTTGATCACTTATCGTGCTCGCAACGCGCTAACATGCATGTCACATTTCACCGGTGAAACAAAATTGGGATTTAATTAAAGTTCCAACCATCACGGCCAACATGCAAGGTTCCGATATTACATTAGCGATACATCTGGAAAACGAAACTTAAATCACATGTCCATTACATAAAATATCAAAAAAAGATAAGGAGCTAGCGCATCTAGCTAAGCACTATAGCTGAGTTATGCCTCGGAGTGGTCACTGTCAACATCAGGCATAGCATCACCATGGTCGTCCTCCCAGGGCTCGACCTCCTCCTCGACATCCTCCATGCCATCATCATCGGTAACCAATACATTTGGATCCTCTTCCTCCGTGGCTACTAGAAAAGGAATAGGATTAATGATGTTGTTGAGGTGATGAACATCAAGCTGAAGCTCCTCAATGGTGTTATAGTGCTCTTGAATCTGACGCTCCAGCCATCCCTAGCCATGGCGTGCTTGGGCGAGCACGGCTATAGCTTTGTGGTGACCTAGCAGAGATCTAGGGTTAAGGTAGGGCTTCGCGGTGGCACCGGTGAGGCATGGCCGCGTGCATGGCGGCATGGCGGCACACAGTGCATGTGGCGGCGCTTGCCGTTCCGACAAGACGGTGGTTTGTGATGGGTCTCCATCATCAGAGAAAGTGCTATGGGTCACGGTGATGCCGAAACATAGAAAGGACGGGGAAGACGGGGTCTAATTGGTGTCGGCCGTGGCGAGCTTGAGCTCGCAGCCATGGTGGGCGCGCTCGATGCGATGGCGCGTTCCCGCACGGTGGTGGCGGTAGCGGTTAAATAAACAACAACGTGAGCATCTATGACCTAAGGCAATGATGGACCAAGGGACAAGAAGGTAGGAGGAGCAGTGGATATGGCTGGCCATGGCAAGCTCGGAGCTCGATGACGCTCTGTGGCCATGGCGGCGACAACGACGTGAAATGCCGCCTTACCTTGGCTCGAACAGTGGCACTGGCAGGTTGGGGACGTAGAGGAGATGGTGGTAGAGCTATGAGCGTGATGGATTGGACGGTGGTGCGGTGTGGTTAGCATGCGAGCGTGGCGGAGGTGTGCGGCAGCGATGGCGAGCACGGCTCCCCTCGGCGAACTAGCGAGAGGGAGAGAGCAGAGCGAGAGAGTGAGAATGAGCGAGCGCAGAGGCTTCGCCTCCCTTTTCTCCCCCTGCTGGCCTGACCGGCCGGGCCAATGCCAGCGTACGGCCAGCACGGGGCGCGCGTGGCCTGGCGCCGGTCGGCCACTGCTGCGCCGCTGCTGCTCGGTTTTAGGCCGGCGATGGCCGACTGACGGAGCAACTTCAAGCACATGTAACTCCCAAACGAGCTCGAGTTGGTGAAAAACCCCCTTAATAGGAAATGTAGAGCTACATGTACTCTCCAACTTTGCTTTAGAAAGCTTCCTCTAATTCGTCATGGTTTTCAAACTACAGAGCTCCAAAGTAGAGCACATGGAAAGTGAAATCAGGTTTAGACTTAGAAAATTTTCTAAGTTACAAAACAACATTTTGTTGATTCTTGTGGGCCCTATTTGACCATGTTAGGCAATGAATTAGCTCATGACCCTTAAACAAAGTTTATTCCACATAAGATAAGCTACAACTTTTATTTGGGGTGCACTGCAATGCAAATAATCTATGCTATAGTTCAACTTTGGTCAAAGTAGTAACATGAAAATGAAAGTTTAGAGTAAACTAGGACTTAGAAGCACAATTGGCCCATGTCATGAATACAAATATTGTTCCATTTACCATTCTAGATGTGTTTAAGGTGTTTTTATGACCTCACAACTATTTCTCACATTGGTCACACATGATCACAAGCATATACATGTATATTATTCACATCACATGTGATAATGATAAGGTGAATGAAATGAAACTTCATATGCTCATGCTCATGAATGCTTGGATGATGCTTGTGCTCATGATATGCAAGTGCCAAATGTATGCTTAACACTAGGGTGTTACAGCTTCATTTGTTTTTTCAGATGTATGTTGCAGGTGTGTTTATCTGGATGTTGCAAGTGTTTTACACATATGTTTGTAAGTGTTTTATATGCATGTTGCGTATGATTTTGCAATGGTTTCAAGTGTTTTTTGCAAGTGTTTCAGATGTATGTTTCAAGTGTTTCATCTGTCTTCGGACGTATGTTGCAAGTGTTGCATTTGAATATTTTAAAAGTAAATCGGGTGTTGCATCTTCCTCCTCACCTTCTGCTGCCTCGCCTCGGTGTCTCCTCCTCGCGACGCCGGCTAGGCATCCGCCACCTCCTCCCTATTTTCTCGATGCTGGTGACGTTCGGGACGGTGCGGGCCTTATATGGGCGTGTGAAATGGCACGACAAAATTACTGCAGGCACAGACGTCCAGACACCCCGTCCATTTGGACGTCCGGACGCTAGTAAGCCCGTCAATTTAAGGTATGATGAGCACCGTAACTCACCATACCAGGCCCTCTGCCCCTAAACACACTTTTTTGGCTATTTGCTTTTCACCGACTGATCGATCGATTGTTAAGTACACGCAAGAAGGTTTTCTTTTTCTTGATCCTACTGAGAAACACACGGGGAGCTTATTTTCTTTGGTCAAGCGCTTACAAACCGAGTAATATATAAGTAAATAAGTACCAAAATTTAACTGCGAGGAGCAGTAGAGAGGGCACTCGGACGGCGCCGGTGACGGCTGCTGCCCCTGCCCCGTCGTCGACGAGTGGAGCAGCACGACGCACACCGCAATCACCAAGGCCCCCTCAAGAGCGGCTCGTACCATTAGGTTAGGTGCTATTTATAGGCGCACCAACTCGACGGATCCACGGTACATAGGAACCTGGAGCCCAGTTTTGTATGTGTACAGACTACAAGTTGAAACATACAAATGCCAACTTGCAACATGTTAGAAGTAGACTTCGTTCAAGAGGATAAGTTGACTTACCTCCTGCAAAGTTACTTCAGAAGTTGACGTACCTTCGAATTCACTGTATGATCAAGAACTGTTCATAAAAATATTGAAAAAGTTGTAGATATTATTAGTGGAGGAGGATCGGAAAGAGTAGTCAAGAGCAGACTGGGTCAAGCGGCGATTCGATTCTCCAACCGTAGTACCGTACTACCAATTGTACAATTTGTGCAATGAAATAACCACAAGAAAGTTCGATCTTTCCCATCAGAGGAAAAGAAATTCTTTTATTGTTACGTTTCTGGATGTAGTTATATCCCAGTACAGATAAGCTTTCTATTGTTTCAAGATTATTGAATGAGGAGCGGTGTAGAGCGTGTTTTATTTATTAGTTCCCGACCTGTAGTACAAGTAGACAAGTAATTCTTGACAATTCCCCACCAAAATCCAATTGTACTTTAACCGTGTTATTCTCGACGATTAGGTGAGACGAGGAATGCGATGAGGAAAGTATAATGTTGTTGTTTGCAATAAGGAATATTGTATCCGCTTTATTCATGAAAGATGCTATTTATAGTGTTCAAATTACAACATACAGACCTAAATGCCTCTACCCTTCTGCTAGATCCAAGCATATTCCTATTATGTTGTGACATTTTGATCCTTTAGGCAAGAACATCTATAAGAATCCTTGAGTTGTATTCACTGCTACAGAAAACTTACTGGAGACGGGCAGAATCGGTTAACGGAGGCGGGCATTGCAACCGCCTCCGTCCAAAGGTCTCCGTTAATGCGGATTAACAGAGGTGGTTGCTTTACCTGCCTCAATTAATCTATTAACGGAGGCGAACGTCTTAACATGCCCGCATAAAAACCAAAAAACTTGCGACTTTGGAGAGTCAAACTCACGACCTGGCGCTCAACACTACCGCGTCTCTACCACTACAACGCACACTCATTCATATCTATATATAATATGTTGGCTACTAAATGAACTCAGATAAAAAAAGTCTCAACTAGAAAGTTTTAAATCTTGTCAAGTACTACAACTTTGGTATATGATGTATTTCCATCAGAGATAGTTTGAAAAATTCAAAAAATTGAATCTCAAAACATGTGAATTTGAAATACACATTTGAGACTCTAGATAACTTTAAATTAGAAACTTGTCAATATCAAACATGTAGATCTGGTCGGCCACTCCTAGGTATACGAAGTGAAACATTGTAGGAACTCCTAGTCGAGCGAGCCTAATTTTAGTTTTTGCTCAGGACAGGCAAATGTGTAAACTTTGGGAAGTTAGATGACGGTCATTACACGATCAATCCAACCATAAAAAAACTCGGTAATAAAAAAGAATTATAGCATTTCTCATACATAAATTGCTTTAAATAAAGTAGGAACATATGTTTTGGAGAGAAATAACAAGCAGTGATCCACATGTCAAAGATGATGGGCCAAATTGGCCATGGGAGGGGGTCGCCCGACCATGCGATGTAACCAATCGTCCCCATTTTTTTGGCCCGAACGAGATAACACACTCCCAAACAATCTTGATCATTCCCTCTATGTCGGTTTTGATCAATAGGTTCATAGATTGTGTCACATGGATCAAATGGCCCACTTAGCAAAGACCAAATGTATACATTCAGGCCACAACCAAGTCCCTGGGAAGTGGACCGAGCTACCCGCAAAAGATGGAGGTCCCATGCCTCAATGGGCGAGGGGATGGGTCAGCCGACCCCCTCCTAGGTCAGACGACTCTCCTCGGGCTCCGAACCGCCTCATCTTGGGTGACATGCAGGAAAGCACATTGAAGATCATCTTGGTCCATTGCCTTGATGTCGGTTCTGATCCGAGGGTCCTCAAGAGCTCTCCCATGGATTGAAGGGCCCACCTCATCACTCTCTCAGGACTATAAATAGGGGTACCACCTAACTTGTAAAACATACAACATGAGCAAGAAGCTCTCCATTCCACTCTTTAGTATTAGTAGTTTAGTTAGTTTGGGAGTTGAGTGTGAGCGAGCCTTCAGTCTTCAAGGTGGAGCTCTTGTATCTTTACTTTGTTGTAAGACTGTGTTCTTTAATATAATAATCTTCTCTCTACTTAATGTCTATGTTTTTTTTTGGCTTAGTATTACTACTTCCTTTGTGTAGTGGTATACTCAGTGGCGGAGCTGCCCAATTTGCACGCCTAGGGCCAGTGGGCCACTATGCGATTCCTTCCTGGTTGTGCCAGTGGGCCGCAAGCCGCAAGCAGGTCGGCAGGCAGCTGCTGAGCTTCAAACGCAGGCCTTCGCTGATGTGTTGATGGGCCAAGACTAGGGCATTTCATGGGAATAGCAACCTGGGCCATGGGAAATTTAAGAGGCTATAAAGGGAGATTTGGCCCACGCCTAGGGCCGTGGCCCTAGTGGCCCTAGGCCCAAATCCACCCCTGGGTATACTTGGTCATTTACTATAATCTTAATTGTATAATTTGAGTGTATCTAGACTTGCATTTAAAGCTAGGCGAATCACACCTACGCACAGGTTCACTGTTCGTATTAAGTGCTCTTGTCTGTGTTGTGCGAGATTAGGTACTATTCCATAGCATAAATTAAAAGTGGTGTTGGTCGCCTTGCCTGATGGGGCCTGGCGATGACACGCGTCGAGCAAGCGCGAAACATGTCGCACATGGGGTGCTATACCGAGTGGGAGGCCGATACAGCAAGGGTGGATGAGCGAGAACCGACACCTGGCAGGTTTGCGCCAATTTTAAAATCTCAAGCCTCACACATGTAAACCAGGTTGTTATTGAGATTACAAGATAAGAGTTGCATGCTAGTCCGTATTGTTATCATTATTTATATTTGTATAAATTTAATCTTACACAGCTGTCTGATTGTTTGGTAGTATTGAGTCTCACTTTATTCGTGTTGAACAATCACGTGCTCGACATTATTTCAACATCATTTACATGGTTGACACAACTTAGTAAATATAGCAACGATTTATTTTTAGATCAGAGGCATTGCCCGGCTTTATTGAAAGCTTATCAAGCCAACGATCCGATGCTGGGAACACCAGCTTACAAAAGAGTTCAAACATTTCAAAGAGTGACTTAACTAGAACCAACTCGACAAAGACCTGTAACAGAAGTTTAGACAAATCACAAAAGTCGTGCTAACACCAGAAACTAAGAGCGTAACGCGCGAAGATCAGTTAAATAGAAGCAGCGCTTGCTGAAACCATTAGAATCATTTCATTCGCCAGGGGCTTCAACTTTGGCTTCAGGAGAGGGTTCCAAGTCTTCACCAGCGTGATTGTTTTGTATATGAGCACCATCGGGAAGGATATCAGCTTCTTGTTGAACACCATGTCGTTACGAGCTTTCCAAATTATCCACAGCGCACCTGCACATAAGAACAAAGTCACCCCCTGCTTTACACCTCTACATCTGTCCACGATCTCTCGAAAAAAGGAATCGCAACTGACCGGAGAAGTCTCCCAGCCCAAGCAATCTCTCATAAAAAGACCAAAGGAACACAGCTAGCGGGCATTGGAATAGAATATGATCTGAGGATTCAAGTTTGCCGCAGGTGAAACATTCCTCGGCCCCTGACCACTTCTTCTTTAACTGAACTGCACACTGAATTCTATCATGAGACGCCATCCACATAAAAATCTTAACCTTGAGTGGGATATTGCTTTTCCAGATCAGCAACATATGCCTATCAATCATGCCTCCAGAAGTCATCCATCTATACAAAGATCTCGTCGAATACTTTTTGGTTCTCTCTAATGCCCAGAAAACCTCATCACGGCCCTCTGATAACTCAACTTCACTTAGAAGGTTTTGCAGGTGCTCCCATTCCTCTAACAGATCACCCACCAATTGTCTTCTAAATCCTATGTGCCATTGTCCATTTACAAAAGCATTAGCCACCTCTATATCTAGAATTGAAGTAATGTTGAACAGCTTGGGGAAGCTAATTTTCAGTGGACAGCTACCTAACCAACAATCATGCCAGAGTCTAGTTTGGAACCCAGCTCTAATATTAATACAGCGACCTCTTTGGTACCACTCTCTTACATCTAACAGTGACCTCCAAAATTGTGAGCCTTTCCTGTTCCTAATCTAAAAAATACTTCTGTCACCCAAATATTTATTACGTAACAATGAGCAGCACAGACTACTGTCCCCTCTTTCCAATTTGTCCATCCATTTAGCTAGCAGGCATACATTCATAACTCTAGCATTTAAGAAACCTAACCCACCAAACTCTTTGGGCCTGTTCAGAGCTTCCTACTTAATCATGTGATATTTCCTTTTCTTGGAAGTCCCCTGCCAGTAAAATCTAGATCTGATTGAATCGAGTTTCTGAAAGTTCCCCTCATATAGTTGATACACCCCCATGGTGTACATAGGAATGCTGGACAAGCAATAGTCAATCAGCGTAGATTTGCCTCTAGAGGACAGGTACTCACACTGCCAAGTTCCTAGCCTTTTTTCAGTCTTATCACTGACATAACTCAATTGAGCCTTGGAGATTTGAGAACCATTTACAGGCATACCCAAGTACTTCAAAGGAAAGGATCCAATTTTGCAGCCTAAAGCATTAGCTGCCACACACTGCTTTTCTTCTGAAAGACCAATTGTAAAGATCTCTCTCTTCTCAAAATTGATCTTCATCCCAGACAAGGCTTCATAACAAGATAGAATCAACCAGACATTTGAAAGGATCTCTGGAGAATACTGGAGAAGGATGACTGTATCGTCTACATACTGTAAATGTGAAAGACCTCTATTTACTAAGTGGGGCACCAGGCCTGGATAATACTAGCATCACAAGCTCTTGTAAGCATGGCTGACAGAGCATCAGCTACCAAATTGAATAATAAAGGAGATAAGGGGTCCCCCTGTCTTAACCCTTTGTAAATTCTAAAATATTCCCCCTTTCTCCATTTAAGTCTATACATACTCTTCCCCCTCTGACAGCTTTGTTAATCCACTGTATCCAAGTATCGGAGAAACCCTTCCTATTTAACACTTCTTCCAGAAAATTCCAATTGACCTTATCATAGGCCTTTTCAAAATCTAATTTGATAATAACTCTAGAAGTTTTAGTGACTCTCAGCTCATGCAGAACCTCCTGGAGGATTACTACTCCCTCTAAAATATTTCTACCGGGGATGAAGGCTATTTGAAAGGGGCTGATCACCTTATTAATTACAGCTGTGAGTCTCAAAGTCAAGGTCTTTGTGATCTTGTAAATGACATTTAACAGGCAAATTGGTCTGAACTGCCTGATGTTAGTAGCTGGTTTAACCTTAGGCAGTAAGATTATTACCCCATAGTTCAATCTCCATAACTCTAGAGTCCTAGCATGCAAATTATCTAGCATCTCCTTAATGTCATCTCTAATTAGGGGCCAAAAAGATTTAAAGAATTCTACCAAAAAACCATCAGGCCCAGGAGCAGTATTGTTCTTCATCTCTTTAATTGTGATATCAATCTCCTCTAAAGTAAAAGGTCTGGTAAGCAGTTCATTGTCAGCTTGTTGGATTTGTTGTTCATCAGACCATAACTCCAAATCTAGGTGCATATCTGCTACTTCCGCACTTCCAAATAATTGTTTGTAATATTCTGTTACATGATCTCTTAAGTGTTGCGGATCTATTACCTCTTGGTTATCCACCTCTAACATAGAGATTTGCATTTTCCTTCTTCTACCATTGGCGCACTTATGAAAATAACTTGTGTTTGAGTCACCAGTTAGCATCCATTTTTCCCCACCTCTTCTTTGCCATTGTATTTCCTCATCTGTTAATATCTGCTGAAGGCCTTTCTCTAGTTCATATCTCTCCGCCCATTATATCTGAGCCAAACGTCTAGAATTACTCCACTCATCTAAAGTTGATATTCTCCTCATGATCTCATGCTTAGCTTTTCTCTGTTGACTGTCCTTATTCTGACCCCAACCTTTAATAGCTCTTCTAAGTTTGCTCGAAGTGACATGCCAATGGTCTAGCGAATCAAACTTATATCTAGTTGGCCACTTGCTTTGAACCCAATCTCGAAAACCTAGTTGATTCCACCAATGAGCACTGAATCTAAAGTAGTATTGCTTCGGAACCAAGCCATCGCCTGTGTCAAGCAAAATTGGGTTGTGGTCTGATCCTGACCTCGGAGTTGTTACCACAGTAGTGAGGTCAAACTTGTCTTCCCAAGCATTTGAAACGAGAACTCTATCCAACACACACATGATCGGCCGATTTTGCTTGTTGGTCCATGCGTATCTACTACCTGTCCTATGCAACTCTCTTAGGAATGTAGTATTGATCATGTCATTGAATGCCTCCATTAAGTGGACATCGACATTACCAGATGACTTCTCCTCCACCTTTCTTACCAAATTGAAGTCACCACCTAGTAAAATTGGAAACTCTGAACTCAACACCTTGTTTTGAATTTCCTCCAAGAACTTTAACTTTCTGTCATCATGAGCAGGTCCATAAATGTTAACAAGCATCCACTGAAAACCATCATCCTTCATTGTCAATGTGCAGCTTTGGAAAAACTCTCCTCTGTCTTCATCTGTTACTGAAGCTAGCTCCTTGTCTATTCCCATCAAGAGACCCCCAGAATGCCCTATACAAGGAAGCCAAGACCAAAACATATCCTTCTGTCCTGCAAATCTATCCAACTCTCTCTGTTTGAAAGTAGTTTTAATAGTTTCTTGTAGGCAAATGCAATCAAAGCTGTGTTTATTAACCAACTCTATAAGAAGCTTTCTTCTACCTGCACTCCCTAAACCTCTAACATTCCAGAAAAGAATCTTCATCCTTTATCTAACTGTGATAAATTATCATCAATATTGGCTCTGACCCCTTCCAACTCTAACACAGGGGCTTGTTGTTCACTAGAACTCTCATCACAGGACCCACCTCTAATATCATAAGAACTCAACACAATTTTCTGCTTAGCATTAGCCAAAGCAATCAAAGCCTCTTCTTTAGCCTGGATCAAAGAAATGTTTGCCAATCTAGTTGCCTCCTCTTTACCCAAGGAGAAGCCACAAACTCTAGCAATGGTATCTAAAGAACTAGAGGAGTTAACAGAAGGTTTAGAGGAACATGAGGTAGTACCTTTAGTACCAGCTTTTCTAGCAATGGCCTTCTCCAGAACCTGCACTTCTTTGTCTTGGGCCCTTGAGCTTTGCCTGGTGGCGCGAAGAAGCCTCTTGTCAGGGATGGAAATATCAACGTCTATCTCAGGTTGAGTGATCTCCAGTGACGTTGAGCCGTTCTGCATTATTTCTAAAGCCCGAACTCCAGGATTCGCGAAGCTGTCCTCAATCTTCTTCTCTGAGTTGTGACTAGCTTCTTGTGACTGTTCTAGCTCACCCATACCCAGCTCAAGATGATCATAGTGTGTTGTCCTATCTTCTTCAGTTATGGTATTGGCTTCTTGACTAGCTGGTGGATGTATTGTCATCACAGGTTCACTGTCCTTAGTGCTAAAAATTGTCTGATTTGATTCCGGAGGCAGCACTGATTCAGGCATCTTAACAACAGACTCATCTTGAATGATTATCTGGGAGTCAGGGAACACCTCAGAGAGCCTCTTAACCTATTGTTGCGCCATATTATGAGGATTTAGCATAGAAGCTAGGTTCTGTATTTCTTTTAGAACATCAGTACTAGCACTTGATCCATCTGCTTCAGATAAAACCAACAAACCACATTTCTTTCCTTTGTAATCTGAAGTCCCTGCTCCAGTATTGTTAGTTGGGCTTTTTGGGGGTGGCTTGCCAGACTCAAGCCAACCATGGCTCTCTTGAGATTCAGGGTCCTCCTCATCTGTAATCTCATCATCATTATCATCTAAATCATCATCAGGCTTGGAAGGTGGGAATTTGCTTAGCTTATCAGAGTAGTACCAGGAAATCTTCCTCCCTTTTTTGTTAATGAAAACTTCATAGGTCCCCCCAATTTTATTTGGATTCTTACATGAAATTCTAATCCACACAGATCTCCATTGTAATGAAGGTAGATGAACCTCTTCAGGATCCCCAACCAATCTAGCCAATTCCATGATAGCAAATTCTGATCTTGCATTATCTTGGATACCCACTGCTCTAACCCATACTGACTCAAGCATCTGAAATACATCTGGGTCTAGCGTTGTCTCCTCAACCATAGCAAGAATGTCTGCAGTAATGAACTTGATCTTGCCCATCTTGTTGAGTAAGGTCATAACTGCCTTGGAGGGAATGTTGACAATAAATTCACTACCAGATATGCGTTTCACACCCCAATCCCATTCTGAATCCACCAGATAACGCAGTTCTGTCGAAATACGAAGCTTAGTTCCTCTACCCTCTAACATAGAAACCAGAGCTCTAATAGAAGAATCAGTTACCACTTCATTTTCATATTTCGGTTCAGGCACATCCAGAGCATAAAAAATTTGGCCGGGTATCCCATACCCACATAAACGTAACCCTTTGTTGGAACGCATCATAGGGCACTGAGTAGATTTGTGACCAGTATCTCTACAACTGTAACAGAACGGAGGCTTCTTGCAAGAAGATTAATGATGGCCATAGTCATTACAGTTGAAGCACCTCATGGGAAGACCAGAGGACTGACCTATATCTGTGCCCCAATTCTGATGTTGAATGTACCCTCTTCTATGATCTTCTATCTTGTGGCGAAGGTCTTCCTCCGTCATCGGCCTCACATCTCATACTTCTTGTGCCTCGCCAACACGCTTGCGACCCTAGAAATCCCTCTGATTCTGATCTCTAATCACTTGGCGATTTTGACACAGATCTATATCATTGAACTCATGAAACTCACGTTGATCCCGCCCGTCATGACCTTGAAACTCATCACGCCTATCCCGGTAGCGGTCACCTTCACGGCCATCTCGGAAGCGCTCCCCTTCTCTCTGAAAAGGCTGATGCTGCATGGCTGACTTTGCTACCTCGACAAAAGAGAGGCTTTTACCTGTGTACCCTTAAAAAAGATGCCACACTCCTACGTACCCCTCAAAAGTTGGTCGTCACCTACATGCCCTCGCTCGAACTTTTCTTTTCCCTCACGCTATTCCGTCGGCATTCTGTTAGGTTTTGGCCGTTTGGCGGCTCTGACATGTAGGACCGGGCTAGAAAAATATCCTCCTTGCCCTCTGGGTCACTGACATATTGGGCCGCATCTCCTTCAGTCTCACCCGAGCCTCTCTCTCAGTCTCTCCCCATTCTCGTTCCTCACTCTCTCACCCGAGCGCGGGAGGACGCGGCGGCGAACCCTAGCGGCGGCGGATCTGGAGACGGCGGCA
>NW_027096191.1:0-40000 GCF_019320115.1 Miscanthus floridulus
GCAATCCAACTAGAAAATTTACACAAACTCTTCCACCTGCCTCTCTCGGTGCAAGCTTTTGATCAATATTAAGGTCTCGAGTTGAAGCACAACAATATGGCACTATTGAAGAGTGAGACCAGTTGCATTATATCTAGGGCAACCGTAATTTCTCCTCTTCTCACGCTTATAAAGTATTAGTGGGGCACACAACTTTACACTGGATGCTTATGAAAGACAGACTAAGCACGCGAGGTTTGCTTCAACGTCATAACATGGATTTGCCCTCCTATGATTGTGTTCTTTGCTAACATCTGTTTCTTCACTGCCCCTTTGCTTTGGATTCTTGGAGTCTAGTTTTGCTGCAAGTGCCTCAGTTGATTGATCCACATCTTGTGTTACAAGCTTTCAAGGAGAACCTAGCAGTTTCTTTCTTCATGGAGATCATTGTTTTACTCGCTTGGAGTATTTGGGTAGTGGGAACTACTGCATGTTTAGTCAAATCTCGCTTTCTGTGCAGGCTTGCAAATCCAAGTTCATTCATGAGTTCGTTTCGCATCGTGCGAAGATGAGTTATTTCCCCCTTATAAGTGACTGGCTAGATTTTTTTTTGTGTAAACCTAGCTTCCTTTTCTTTGTTTGTTCAGTTGTTTAACTTTTTTCTAATATATATTTTTATTCAGTAGGGGTTCGCCCCTGCTGTTTCTTAAGGAGTGCTACTCAAGCCACCTAACCAACTCAGCTAGAGGCCCTAGGTGGAATTTATTAAGAAGAAAATAGGCTCCCAAATTCGCCTCAATGAGAACTTGAACCTGGGTGGTTTGGGCATACATCAACACCCTCGACCAACTGAGCTAAGCTCAGCTTCCTTTAAGCTTAACAGTTAATTTGCTGTGTCATATAATGTCCTTGTACTAACCACAGAAAAATGTTGCTATTCTTGTGTTTCTTCTTGCTGATCTGGCTTGCCTAAAAAGATATTTGTTTTATCGTGCAGGATTGGTATTACCTTTCCAAAACTCTGTCCGAACGTGAGGCTTTTGCTTATGCAGCAAAAACAGGGCTGGATGTTGTAACTATTTGCCCGTCCTTCGTATTTGGACCCTTGATGCAGTCTATAGTAAATGCAAGTAGTAAAATACTCCTTAATTATTTCAAAGGTATAGGTTAATCCTATGTTAGTTTTCTACTCCTATGTTATGTTAGTTTTCTACTGGTTTGCGTTCAGTTATATAATTAAAAAATTAAAATGATAATCTAGTCAATAGTGTTTGTCTATTGTTTATTTCTGATTATCCATAAAGCACATTGATCAATTGCTGCAAAGTACTTTATATACTTAAGAACAAGCTTCAATTAGCCTACTTAATTTAGCGGTTTAGTTATTTTTTAAGTACATACATTTCTTCTGCAGGAGATCGTGAGACTGTTGAAAATAGACTCAGAAATATGGTGGATGTTCGTGATGTTGCCGATGCTCTTCTTCTGGCTTATGAAAAACCAGAAGCGTCTGGACGATACATCTGCAGTTCAAATCCAATAAAAGTTTCTGATATGATAAACATATTGAAGACCTTATATCCAACTTACTCTTATCCCAAAAAGTAAGTCTCACCTCTGAAATAGTTTTGTCTCTATGCATTGAGTTTCGTTCCCCTCTTAACCTCATCAGCTGATTTTTATCGACACATCAATAAATACTTGCTGGCAGAATGGCCTTGGAAGAGAAGGATGCTAAAATGCCACTGATTTAACAACAAAAAACTCTACTGTTTGTTTATGTTATGATACTTCTTGAACTCATTGTGTAATCACACCATTAGGTAAGATGAGGTGTCTACTGAACTTAAGTAAGTTTGATGTGGGTATGACATTCATATCTTTTAGATACTTCCATGCATCCACAGAAATTTGGGAGATTTGATTTTAACTCTGAATGTTTTGGTGAACTGTTGAATTCTTGTTCATATTGTTCTTCCTTTCAGTTTTGCTCTCTCTTGACTTGGTTGGGACTTATATTTTCGTATTTCAATGTTTTTTAGCTTTGTTGAAACGGATGACAACTCCATATACAGTTCTGAGAAACTTCAGAAGCTAGGGTGGACCTTCAGGCCTACAGAGGAAACCCTCCGTGATAGTGTTGAATCCTACAAAGCATTTGGCATCCTGAATTGAGCATCCAACTGGGACAGTGAAACAGCAGTTCCAACAGTCCAATCCCTATCTGGTTCATGTAAACCGTGAAACAGAACATGTTGATAACAGATTCAATAATTGCATCATGTTGGAATAGCACTGTATTTTTTTCAGTGTTATCTGGGGCTTCCGTACGAAATGAGCAGGCCAATGCTGACTGTTGCATGGCTTCTGGCGTATTACCATTGATAGAGCTAGAAATGTACTATCTTGCACTATTGCACTTAACTTGGGATGACCAAGCCGATACCAGTGTGCTGCAGGGGCGACGGTGAAGAGTGGAGACGTAGAATCATGTGCTATGTCCTGAGACCATTAACAGAAAAATACAAGCCAAATTCGACGGTGAAAGCATCTAGGCCTCTAATTGGGTTTCGGTGATTAAAGATAATATAAGATTACTATGACTAACGTGTGTTTTGCAGAGGCAATTAAGTTAGGTCATGGTAATAGAGATTGATTGGTCAATCATGGTGGTCATGCCCCTACGATGGAAATCGTTTCAGTTTTCGAAGGATGGACGACAAGGTTAAGGATGATTAGTTCTAAGTGTTGATTGGAGTTGAAGAGACACTTAGAGTAGTTTATGACTTTGTTTTTTTCTTTGGCCGTACTATTAAGGGGGTATGGATGGGTAGTTTGATCTAGATGAGTCTAGTGAGGTAGGTTTGGTGCACACTTGTTAAAACTAGCACTAGGTAGCTCCACAACAACCCTATGATTCTATGGAGCAAACTTCATTCACATATGTTCGAGAGTTGGAAGTGAATAGAGGGGCAAATGCTGATCGGACGCTGGCTGCAGGGTCCGGTCAGTTCATTTGATCAAGGAGATTACGTTCGGTGTGACCGGACGCTGAGTGGTCGAGTGACCGGACGCTGAGGGCCAGTGTCCGGTCGACTCCAGTAAGGTTCCAGAGAAGGAATTCTGTGACCGGACGTGACCGGTCAGTACTGATCGGACCCTGGGGGTTCAGCGTCCGGTCGAGTACAGTAAGGTTCTAGTGAGGGTTTAATGCGACCGGACACGTCCGGTCAGTAGTGATCGAACCCTACCAGCGTCCGGTCAACACTTAATCACTGGTGTGCGGGTTGAACTGATCGGAGCGTCCAGTCAACATGACCGAAGCGCCCGGTCACCCCACAAAGGCACATAACAGTTCGTTTTTTCAGCTGGTGTTATAAATAGAAGCTCCACTCGTGTGTGGAGTCACTTTTGCTCATTTCAACAGCTGAGAAACACGTTTGTGAGTGCCAAGTAGAGCAAGGTCCTAGTGAGGTGATTGAGATTGGAGAATCCAAGAGAGTAGCCTCATTATTGAATCAAGAGTAGCAAAGTGTGCATCCATCATTCTCATTAAGCTTCGCGTGGTCAAGTGAGAGTTCGTGCTTGTTACTCTTGGTGATCGCCATCACCTAGACGGCTTGGTGGTGATTGGGAGCTTGGTGATCACTCGGCGGAGCTTGTGGGTGACCCAACTCAAGTTGTGAGCGGTTTTGGGTGATTCACCGTGACGGAGTGTCGAAGAATCAACCCGTAGAGAGCACTTGATCCTTGCGTGGATCAAGGGGGAGCTACACCCTTGCACGGGTGCTCCAACGAGGACTAGTGGGGAGTGGCGACTCTCCGATACCTCGGCAAAATATCGCCGTGTTCCTCTCTCTCTCTATTTACTTTGAGTATTTACTTTGAGCATTTACTTTGTGCAATTCAATACTTGTTTTTACATTCATAGAATTGCCATGCTAGAGTTTGGAACATAGGTTACAAGTCTGTTGTGCGTTAGATTAATAGAAACACTTTTCTAGGCACAAGAGGTTAATTGGGCTAACCGTAGGATTTATTTATTGCAAGAAAATTTAGAATTAGCCCAATTCACCCCCCCTCTTGGGCATCTTGATCATTTCAATTGGTATCAGAGCCTCGTGCCCATGTTTTAAGCTTAATCGCTTAGAGCAAGATGTCTTACGGGGATGGACCTCCTTCTATCTTTGAGGGAGATGACTTTCCATATTAGAAAATCCGCATGGAGGCGTACTTAGAAGCTCTAGACGTTGGTATTCTTAGAGCCGCCTCACAAGGCTTTCCAAAACCTCGAGATGCTACACACTTACAAGGCGATGAGGTTAATTATGAAAAGTGGAATGCAAAGGCTCGAAACATCATCTTTAGAGCCCTTTGTAAAGATGTGTTCAACCACGTAAGGAACCACAAAGACGCCCATGCACTATGGTCGGACGTTTGTGCGCTCCATGAGGGAACCAAGAGTGAGCGCAAGGAACGCTACCATCTTGTGATTAAAAAGCTAAATTCATTTAAGATGCTTCACAAAGAATGTGCTAATGAGATGTATTCACGTTTGAATGTTCTTGTAGAGGAAGTCAATGGGCTTGGACTTACTCAAATGTCACCATCCGACGTCGTGAGAAAGATCTTGAGTGTCCTCCCCATTGATAAATATGGGCATATTGTGACCGTGCTACACCAAGGTGATCTTTTCACCGCTACACCGATACAAATCTTGGAAAAGATCAATGCTCATGAGATATACATGCACATCACGCCATAAGATGGCTCATCCTCTACCAAGAAGAAAGAGAAGGACTTAGCATTCAAAGCTAGCCAAGATAAGGGCAAAGCAAGACTTGAGTATGAGAGCTCAAGTGATGAGCAAGATGAAGATGAAGATCTTGCTCTCACGGTGAAGAAAGCCGCCAAAATGCTAAAGAAGCTAAACAAGAGTGACATCAAGTTCGACGGCAAGAAGAAGAAGTTCTTCACAAGCTCTAAAAGAAAGCCAATCTCTAAAATGGATTGCTTCAATTATGGTGAACTTGGTCATCTAGCACATCAATGCACCAAGCCCAAGAAAAACAAGAACAAGGGCAAGAAAGATGACTCAAGTAACGAAGATGAAGATGAGAAGAAGAAGAACAAGCCATACAAGAAGAGAGATGGCAAAAAGAGGGACTTCCACAAGAAGAAGAGTGGAAAGGCCTACATCGTCGGTGATTGGCTTACGGACATTGATTCATCTAGTGGATCATCCGATGATGATAGTGAAGATGAGAAGGTGGCCACCATTGCTATTGATCTTTCATCTTCACCGCCACCATCGCCATCATCCTCTACACACCTATGCCTTATGGCCAAGGGTGAACGCAAGGTAACTAATAATGATGATAGTAGTGATGATGAGCAAGCTAGTGATGATGATAGCGATAGCGATGATGATGATTCACCTTCATATGATAATCTTGTCAAAATACTAAGACAATACACTAAGATCATTAGAAAGAGTAGAGCTAAAAATGAAAAGCTTGATGCTAAAAATGATTCACTCTTAGCAAAATGTGATACATTGGAAAAGGCTAATGTTGAGCTTAAAGAAACAAATGATGCTATATCATCCAAACTCAAGGAGCTCAAATCTTCTAAGAAAGAGCTTAAAGATAAACATGATAAACTTGAGTGGGTGCACAATGAGCTCATCACTAGCCACAACAAGCTAAAAGATGAACATACAACTCTAAAGATCAATTATGATACTCTTGTTATTGCTCAAGAATTTTTACCAAATAAGCCACATGATGCTACTAACCATGTTGTCAAGATTGATATAGCTACATCATGTGATGATTTGATTGATGAGAGCATTGAGCAAGGATCTAGTGGCAAAGGCAAGAAAGTGGTTGAGTGCAATGACTATGATGAATATGTCAAGCTCAAGAATACAAATGAAAAGCTCATGAAAGATCTTGAAGAGATGAAAAGCTACAACACTATTGTGCTAGAAACTCTTGATCATGATGAAGAGTTGATCCTTGAGAATGAGAAGCTCAAAGAAGAGAACAAGAAGCTCAAGGAAGAGAAGAACAATGATATTCTCAAGGAAGAGAACAAGAAGCTCAAGATGGAGAAAGAGCATCTCAAGATAGGATTGAGCAAGTTTGCAAGAGGTAAGCATCTCCAAAGTGAGCTACTCATGAACACCGTCATGAAGATAGATAGAAGTGGCATTGGATATGTGGCAAGTATAGAGAAGAAGAAGGCTCAAATTCAACAACAACAATCAAAGCCAAAGCTAAAGAGATGTTTTGAGTGTGGACAAGAAGGCCACTTTGCTCATGAGTGCCAAACTCCACCGCCACAACCTTTGCCCAAGCATGCTAGACCCTTTGCCTTCAATGCTCACTACATGCTTAGAAAGGATTCTAGTGAAAAGATGAAAGTCATGTTCTTAGGACCCCCTAACAAGAATAGGCCTAAGAATATTTGGGTGGCTAAGTCACTTGTTGAGAAGGTGAAGGGCCCTCAACAAGTTTGGGTTCCTAAAGCTTGAATCTCTTGTGTGTAGGTGAACTACAAGACCGGTGGAAGTCATTGGGTTATTTATAGTGGTTGCACACAACATATGACCGGTGATCCTCGTATGTTCACCTCACTTGATGAAGAAGTAAATGGACAAGAGAGAATTACATTTAGAGATAACTCAAAGGGCAAGGTTAAAGGATTGGGCAAAGTGGCAATATCAAATGATCATTCCATCTTCAATGTGCTATATGTTGCTTCATTGAGCTTCAACTTGCTATCCGTTGGACAATTGTGTGATCTTGGCTTCCAATGCTTGTTTACCGAGAAGGAGGTTGTTGTATCCAAGAAGGATGATGATCAAGTGATATTCCAAGGATTTAGATACAATAACTTATATCTAGTGGACTTCACCTTCGAAGATGCAAACTTGAAGACTTGTCTATTCACCAAAACAACACTTGGGTGGCTATGGCATAGAAGACTTACTCATGTTGGTATGAGTTCACTCAAGAAGCTAATGAAGAATGATTTGGTGAGAGGGTTGAAGGATGTGAAGTTTGAGAAGGACAAGCTTTGTAGTGCATGTCAAGCCAGCAAGCAAGTTGCAAATACCCATCCAACAAAAGTTTTCATGTCAACCACAAGAGTGCTAGAACTCCTACACATAGATTTATTTGGACCAACAACATACAAGAGTTTGGGAGAGAATCTCTATTATCTTGTGATTGTTGATGACTATTCAAGGTATATATGGGTATTCTTCCTTCATGACAAATCCGAAGTTGCATCTTGCTTCAAGAAGTTTGCCAAGAGAGCTCAAAATGAATTTGAAGTGAAGCTCAAAAAGATTAGAAGTGACAATAGGAAAGAATTTGACAACACAAACATAGAAGCCTATTGTGATGAAGTTAGAATCAAACATGAGGTCTCCACAACATACACTCCCCAACAAAATGATGTAGTTGAGAGGAAGAACTAGATATTGATCACTCTTGCAAGAACAATGCTTGATGAGTACAACACCCCCAAAGCTCTATGGGTGAAAGCAATCAACACCACATGCTATGCATCCAACCGCCTATTCCTTCAAAAGTTCCTTGGCAAGACACCTTATGAGTTGCTCAATAGGAAGAAGCCGGACGTCTCCTTCTTTAGGGTGTTTGGTTGCAAATGCTACATCTATAAAAAGAGGCAACACCTAGGGAAGTTCCAAAGACGTTGTGATATTGGTTTTCTTGTTGGTTACTCATCAAAGTCCAAAGCATATATAGTATTTAATCATGCCACCGGCTTGGTTGAAGAAACATATGATGTGGAATTTGATGAATCTAACGGCTCCCAAGGAGCACATGAGAATCTTGATGATGTAGGTGATGAACCATTGAGGGAGGCTATGAAGAATATTTCGGTGGAAGACATCAAGCCAAAGGATGATGAAGATGATGTACAAGTCATTGATCAACCTTCTTCATCAAGTGTGCCACAAGATGGTGAAAAAGATGGGAGAGTAGAAAATGAAGATACTCATGTCTCCCATGAGCAAATGGTGGTACAAGCACAAGATGTTGATGCTCCACAACCTCCCCCTCAAGTGGTCAATAGAAGAAATACACCTCTCCTACAAGATCATCCACAAGATCTGATCATAGGGAGCCCATCAAAGGGTGTAATGACTCGATCTCAAAAATTTACTTCATTTATTGCTCATCACTCTTTTGTCTCTTGCTATGAGCCTACCAAGATAGAAGAAGCTCTTAAAGATCCGGATTGGATCAATGCCATGCATGAAGAGTTGAACAACTTCACTCACAATGAAGTTTGGACTCTTGAAGAGCGACCAAAAGGTGCAAGAGTCATTGGAACAAAGTGGGTGTTCCGCAACAAGCAAGATGATCAAGGTATTGTTGTGAGGAACAAGGCAAGACTAGTTACAAAGGGTTTCTCCCAAGTTGAAGGTTTGGATTTTGGAGAGACCTTTGCACCGGTTGCAAGATTAGAAGCCATCCGTATCCTTCTTGCTTATGCATCACATCATGAAATGAAACTATATCAAATGGATGTGAAAAGTGTATTTTTAAATGGCTTTATTAATGAACTAGTCTATGTTGATCAATCTCCCGGGTTTGAGGACCCTAGATATCATAATCATGTTTATAGGTTGTCCAAGACACTATCTGGGCTTAAGCAAGCCCCAAGAGCTTGGTATGAGCGCCTTTAGGACTTTCTCATTGAGAAGGGCTTCACCATTGGGAAGGTCGACACCACACTATTCGCCAAGAAGCTTGATGGGCATATCTTTATTTATCAAGTATATGTTGATGATATCATCTTTGGATCATTAAATGAAGACTCATGCAAAGAATTTGGTGAATTGATGTCAAAGGAGTTCGAGATGTCAATAATTGGTGAACTTATATTCTTTCTTGGTTTTCAAGTCAAGCAAATGAAAGAAGGCATCTTCATCTCTCAAGAGAAATACACAAAAGATCTTCTCAAGAGATTCAAGATGGATGAATGTAAGCCAATCAAGACACCAATACCTACCAATGGACATCTCAACCTAGATGAGGGAGGTAACCCGGTTGATCAAACTCTCTACCATTCCATGATTGATAGCTTGTTATATTTAACTGCATCTAGGCCTGACATCATGTTTAGTGTGTGTATGTGTGCTAGATTTCAAGTTAATCCTAAGGAAACACATTTAATTGCTGTAAAAAGAATCCTTAGATATCTTAAGCACACACCAAGCATTGGCCTATGGTATCCCAAAGGAGCTATATTTGAATTAGTTGGCTATTCCGATTCGGATTATGCCGGTTGCAAAGTTGATAGAAAAAGCACATCCGGAGGGTGCCATTTGCTTGGTAGATCACTTGTGTCTTGGTCCTCCAAGAAATAAAATAGTGTGGCTTTGTCCACCGCCGAAGCGGAATACATTGCTGCGGGTGCTTGTTGTGCACAAATATTATACATGAAACAAACTTTGCTAGACTATGGTGTAGTTTTAGAAAGGTACCTCTTTTGTGTGACAATGAAAGTGCGGTAAAACTTATAAATAATCCGGTTCAACACTCTCGCACCAAGCACATAGATATCCACCATCACTTTCTAAGAGATCATGTTGCTAAAAATGATATATCACTAGAAGGTGTAAGAACCGAAGATCAATTAGCGGATATCTTCACTAAACCGCTAGATGAGGCTACATTTTGTAGATTGTGGAATGAGCTCAATGTACTTGATTTTAGTAACTTCACTAAAAGATGAGCTTGTGTTGTCCCATGCATTCATTGTAATATACAACATTGTAAATGCATATAGGGCTTATCTAACATGGTTAAGATAACCGATGAAAAGCGTGTGAAGAAGCTTAACCTTGGATCAAACTTGACAAGCAACTAGATTTACTTACAAGTATTGCATATGCATGGATGTTGTTTTGTCGTTTTGTTCCATTTGCCCTCTTATTGCCTATTTTCTTAAAAAGAATTATAGCCTAAGGCAAAATATTTTGAAAAATATGAGGGTTTGAGAGAGGTCACTCACATTAGTCTTAATTGGTGTTTATTTGGATCTTATTTGAGTTGGGACTTGATTGGGAATGGGCAGCGCAGAGGAACATTGAAGATTTGCTAGAAAAGAGTGACCGGACGCTGCACCGGACTCTGTAGTCCAACGTCCGATCAGTTCACAGGAGGTGAACTCGCTGCGAAGGAGTGACCGGACTCTGTCTTTTAGCGTTCGGTCAGAAGTCGTCTCAGCGTCTGATCGATCATGAAGACATCAAGGCTAGGTGACCGGACTCTGGCTACGTCTGGTCGTTGTCCACCAGATGCGTCTGGTCGCGATTCCAGAGGAATTAGACATCTCTGGAATCGATCGGACGCTGGGTGGTAGCGTCCGGTCACTACCACCGGAGCATCTGATCATTAGATCTCGTGCGGCTTTCAATCTCTTTTCTCCTTTCCTTTCCCATCGCGTTAGGGGGCCACCATAAAATCAATTGCGTTTTGACCTAAACCGCATCTCGCCTTCACGCAGCGCCGTAGCATAGCCGAGCTGCCGGAATCACCACCACATTCACCGCTCACCTGCGCTCGCCTTTGCCATCGCCGCCGCCACCGGTGCTCGCCGCGCCCGCACAGCTCCTCTCCATGCCAGCGCAAGCTCCACCCGCGCGCCTCCGTTCCAGCGCCGTCGAGGTCTCGCCCTAACCTGCGCTGTGCTTCTGCCAAGCCATGGGCTGTGCCGTCGTGGTCCAAAGCCGACCCTCTGCCATCCAGTGCTGGTAAGGCCCTGCTCGTGCCCGTGCATCCTCATTGCAACTCGCCCGTGACCTAGCTATTCATCACTATGCCAATTTCACAAGGCCGTCAATTCACTGGTCACCGCCATCCCTAACCCTAGCGGTCTCGGTGATCCCCCGCATGATGCTTCTCTCCTTTTCTTCGGATCATTGGTTCGTCAGGTAGCAAGCCAGTCGATTCAATTTCATACCTACATTGCTTGCTCTCATAGGGTTTTGCATCTATTAGATATATCGTATTTACTTGTATATCCTTCTATTCCATCGTGCAGCAAGTCGATGCCGTTGAGGTGTCAGTGGCAGTTGACAGTCAACTCGGAGCCAAGCTCGTGAGTACGGATTGAGGCCAAGCCTCGTAAGTGTTAGTGGATAGTTGATCTTGTCAGCGGTAGTGGTTCTAGTCAGATCAGATGGCTCGCACCAAGAATGTTGGTGGTGGTCTAGGAGATGATGATCGGAGGCCTCCGCTCACCTGCCTACAGGTCCTAAAGGCAAGGCGACGAAGAAGGTTGCATCAAAGAAGCGAAAGTACCCTGATGTAGAGACAGCGAGAGTAGTAGCAGTTGCAGAGGCCGTAGAGCGTGCCGAGAGAGGAGGTGCCCACAGTGGAGTTGTCATTGTAGATCATCTGTCACCAGACACGCAGGGCAGACTTGAGCATATTGAGCGTCTTCATGGTAGTCCACCTGGGACTGTCATGATGGCAGGACGACGTCTTCCCATTATGGATCCTCAGCCTCAGGGGGAGTCACAGGAGCAGCCCCCACCAGCAGTGCCACAACAGACTTAGGGGCCTCAGTCAGCTCAGGAGACACAAGAGGGACAGCCATCACAACAGCCTCAGGTGGGTGAGCAGGGCCAGTAGGCCGAGGAGGCTGAGGAGACTGAGCAGGTACCCTAGCCATAGCTACGCCGCTCTGGTCGTACCTATGTTCCAGTCTCACCAAGGCCGCCGACACAGCGGAGGGGATCACGTCCACCGCCTAGACCATAGGGTCCACCTCTAGTGACCCACCTTGACTTGAGGGCCGCCATGGCCAAGCAGGTTCAGCAGCTTCGCTTCATGGATTTTGATGTGTGGTTTCCACCCAGGAAGGATGAGAGAGCAACAGAGGGTTTCTACACGCCACTGTAGGAGGATTTCTATAATGCCTATCTGAACAGTGGAGCAGTCTTCAGATCTCAGAGAGTCTACAACATAGAGGCTATAGTCACAGCAGCTGGAGAGCACATTCGCCCCTACCTTGCATATCTGCCGGGGCTGACAGATCTGATTGGCCGGACAAGATTATATGTACCATCTTGGGTTCGGCAGTTCTATGCTTTGCTCTACATTGACCCGCAACATAACTTTATACACTTTGCATTCAGAGGCAGAGACTACAGGATGATGAGTCAGAGGGCCAAGGAGATACTAAGGCTATAGGAGCAGCCTGTCAGGTTACATGAGGTATGTTATGGATAGCAAGAGCCTCCTAGGTGCCCTCATGGTGGTATGGTGCCCCCTACAGATCTTGTGCGCCATTGCTTTAAGGAGCCCTTTGGTGAGGGGTCGAGGAGGAACCCCAGTGACCTTACTCCTATAGCTAGAGTGCTAGAGGCTATCATAAGGAGGACACTACTTCCTAGGATGGGATACAGAGAGGGCTTGACTCGCCTCCAGCTTTGGCTCCTCAACGCCCTGATGCAGCAGACTGTGTTTGATATTTGGGACCTCCTTCTATCAGAGATGGAGGATACTATAGCTGAGGGCTTCAAGGGTCGCAGGCAACTTCCATATGCACATTGGATCACATTCCTTATTCTCAAGGCTGTGCAAGTTAGGACACCAAAGATGGTTGCAGAGTACAGAGGTGACACCATAGAGTTTCTAGCTTATAACATGGCACAGAGGATCAGGCATAGCACTCCATAGGCACCCACTTAGCCTCGCCGTCATCTAGATGTACCAGAGTCCATAGCTCAGCAGGACGAGATTATCAGAGGCATAGCCGCTACTGAGGAGGAGCAGCTTGAGGCTCAGGAAGAGAGGAGCGAGTCTAGTGATAGTTCGGATGATGACTATCTGCCTATTCCTCAGATGCCTCCACGCAGACATGATGTAGAGGCTGGTAGTTCTAGCTCCGCTCCACCTGCACCATAGACGGACCCCGCTTTGATTGCTATCCTTGAGCGGATGCAACAGGATTAGGCTAGACAGGCTCAGGAGACCACTGCCAACTTTGCACAATTTTAGGCTCATCAGGACGAGTTCCAACGACAGCAGTAGGTCCTCCAGCAATAGCAGCAGTAGATGCATCAGCAGCAGCAGCAGCAGATGCATCAGCAGCAGTTACTCATGCAGTAGCAGCTTTTGGGATTCATGCAGCATGTAGTGACAGCCATTGGGACCCCACAGCCATAGCCTTCGCCCCAGATTGGTCAGCCTACTACCACTATGATGACTTCAGCAGTATAGCCCAGTGGGCTTCAGAGTCAGGGACAACCTCTAGCTCCGTTTGGTTCTCCCATAGTATAGGTGTCCCAGTGGTTATCCTCGCCAGTGGTAGCCCCACAGTTCACACCACTTCAGACGGGTTTCACACCAGATCAGTCACTCTCGCTATTTGTGCCTGACATGTCAGTCTCCAGGAGTCTTGGAGCATCCTTCAGCAAGTTGATAGGGATGCCTACACTGCCACATATGTATGCCCTAGGTCCCTCTACAGCAGCTCCCGTCACCATGACTACTCAGAGGCTCCCTTCTTCTGTCGCATCTTCAGATCCTACGATAGATATACCAGCAGCATCACAGGCAGCACCTACCCCAGCTCAGACCCAGACTGCTTCAGCAACGCTTCCAGCCACAGAGGGTCAGTCAGTACAAAGCTCAGGGTTAGATGATGATGGCGCCCAGTTCCAGCTTGCCCCTCGTACCTCAGCGCCTGGCTTGTCTGCTGCAGCCCCGCTGACCAACCCTTAGGTTTTGGTGTTTGACGCCAAAGGGGGAGAGGGTTCGAGTATGTAGACTCAGGGGGAGCGACTTTTAGGGGGAGCCTAGTTAGCTATTAGTCTATTATATACATTTAGAGTCTTATTTGTGTGATACACTATTACTATTATGCATTCGTGTGTTTAATTTCATGCATACTATTATATTTATGTGATAGTGATATCTACGTGATTGTGATATTGACATGTGTGCTCTCTACTTTGAATTCCTTTACATGTCATATCACTTGTGTTATGCTCATTTGCTTTTGCTTCCGCGCTTTTACTCCGATGCAAATGAGCTTCACCACTTGTACTCATGCTTATTTCATATCTTTTGAGTACATCATGTTGGCTTAGGTCATATAAGCTTGCCTAACTATTTTGTTCTTATTGACAAAAGCTTATATGAACCAAGCATGTAAAAAATCTCACTCTTTCACATACTCGAGGTGGTATTGTCATCAATCACCAAAAGGGGGAGATTGAAAGCATCTAGGCCCCTAATTGGGTTTCGATGGTTAATGACAATACAAGATTACTATGACTAACGTGTGTTTTGCAGAGGCAATTAAGTTAGGTTATGGTAATGGAGATCGATTGGGCAATCAAGGTGGTCATGCCCCTACAATGGAAATCATTTCGGTTTTCAAAGGTTGGACGACAAGGTTAAGGATGACTAGTTCTAAGTGTCGATTGGAGTTGGAGAGACACTTAGAGTAGTTTAGGACTTTGTTTTTTTCCTTTGGCCGTACTATTAAGGGGGTATGGACGGGTAGCTAGACCTAGATGAGTCTAGTGAGTTAGGTGTGGTGCACACTTGTTAAAACTAGCACTAGGTAGCTCCACAATATCCCTATGATCCTATGGAGCAAACTTCATTCACATATGTTCGAGAGTTGGAAGTGAATAGAGGGTCAAATGCTGATCGGACGCTGGCTCCGGTCGGACCGGACGCTGGCTACAGGGTCCAGTCAGTTCATTTGACCAAGGAGATTGCGTTCTATGCGACCGAACGCTGAGTGATTGAGTGACCAGACGCTGAGGGCCAGTGTCCGGTCGTGTCGGATACCGTGAGAAGGGGTACCCTAAGCAAGAACCAAAAAACGACTGCTTGGACTTCGTAAAGATCGAAACCAGCTAAACCCCGCTAGCCTCGGCCGATTCTCCGACTCGCCCGAGGCCCCCTCACCGCTGACCTCGGGCGATCCCCCACCGAAGGCCTCGGCCGACCCCCTCTCGTCGCAGGCCTCGGCCGGGCCGCCGACCCTCCGTCTCGCGCGAGGCGGGCTCGGCAGCACTCTGCTGCCTCTTCCTTCACCCGTCCCTCTGACAAAACGTCGTGTCGCATTAACTCAGCCAACTGCTGCCTCTGACGTCGGCCGCATGCTCGACACAGTACAGCGGAATGGCCGATGGGACAGGAGGCAGGACTGGGCAGGGGTTACCCGCCACTGTGCCAACCACTATGCACATGGTTGACACCCATGCCTCACTGTGCTACCAACTCCTGCTCCGAGAACAACGCAGCGTGGGGAGCCACGTCTGGGATACTGTGGCCTCGGAATCAGTACCCAGGACCAATAATTCCCTCCAAGGCCTCGGCAGTTTACTTCAGGGGCTCGGCAGCCTGAGGATCCATGTCCGCCGAGCCCCCACGATGGCTCGGCCTCGGCATCTGCAGAGCCACGGCTCCCTACGACGTCATCGCACGATGACCAGCACGTCGTCCGCCATGTCCTGCCTCAAGCTGTACTGGAGCCCCACGACGCACAAAGACCAAGTATGACCGGCGCGTCACTTCTGCACGACAAGGACGGGGCCACTCCATCGACCATACCACGACAGTGGCCGGCTACAGGGCTCGGACACGCCACCCCCATTTATAGATATAGAGCGCTATGTAGCAACATATGTACATTTCTGGTTCTCCCTTAGAGTATAAAAGGGAGGGGCCGGGGCCATTTCTAGGGGGGGAACGAACAGAAAGACGAACACCCCAATAGAACTGCACGCTTCCACGCTGCTTGAAAACAACGCCTCAAGCAGCCCGCACCTCCCCCGCCGAGACCTGGGGCTAGCTCCCTCTCTCACCTAGCTTGTAACCCCCTACTACGAGCACTCCGGTGCAAGGAATACAAGATCGATCTCTCAGACTGGACGTAGGGCCTCGATTGCCTGAACCAGTATAAACCTTGTGTCTCTTTGCATCACCATCCGGTTCGGGAGCACGCAGCACAAATTTACTCGTTGGTTGAGGACCCCCCGGTTCCAAAACACCGATAGTTGGCGCGCCAGGTAGGGGTAGCTGCGTGTCGTTTTCGTCATCCCAGAAGGTCCCGGATGGCAGACCCCATACGACCATTGCGTCTCGGCACCGTAGTTTGGTTCGACAGCCTAGAGTTCATGTCTCTAGGGCATGAGTACAACATGGTGCTCCTCACTCCACGAGCCCCACCGTCCGACGATGAAGTCATGCCCCAGCAGCCCAGGCGCAGGCGGCGTCCGGGCGGCTGCTCTCGCTGCGCTCGCCAGGCACGATGCGAGCAAGGCGACCCCGACGCTACGCGAACCCGGGGCGGCACGCCACTCCCCGCCGATATCCTACGACCAGCTGTTGGTACGGGGTCCCTGGCTGGGGACCTGTCTGGCCTGAGCGTGGACAAAGGAAAATCGCCGGTGGCTCGCGGCGATGCCCAGTCGTCCAGCTCCGCTCCACCACCCCCTGAAGAGCCGACCCCGGCGGGGCAGAATCTAGAGACGGCGCCGTCCCCATACCCCTTTGGGTTGAGAAATGCCGCCGCCTCTTATGCCTATGCTTACACTGCCGCTCATGAGCACCCCTCAGAACGCCGCCAGCGCTTCGCTCTCGACCTGAGCACCCACTCTGACTCCTCGGACGAGGACAAGGCATGGCCCGGGGTGGATTTCTCCGAACTCCACAACCCTGGGGCTTTGCGCCAATTCTTGGCCGCAAGCGACTACTGCCTCGGCTATTCTGACTCCGACGATGAAGGGACTTACGATCCATCTCGTGAGTGCTTCCACGTCGGGCTCGGGATGCCAAGGGCAGGCGTAGAGGACGAGAGGACAGGCAACCATTCCCCGCCCCGGGCAGGGCCGGGCGATGCCACACCTCCGCGTCTCGAAGCCCCGACAGCACGGAACGAGAATCCCGTCCGCGTGGAGCATCGATGCCCAGACCTGGAGCAGCTCTGCGAGCTTCAAGCCAAGGTCGAACAAGACCGACTCCTTCTGCAACAGCTATGGGACACTCTCAAGCAGGAGCAGCAAGAGCGCGGTGAGGGCGGAGGAGCCCGACGGAGGGCCCGCGACATCCATCACCGCATCAACGACAACGAGGGGGATGAGCCACCCCCAATCTTTAATCGCGCTAGCCAGAATGTCGCAGCGGCTGCGATGCTGGTCCGAGCAATGCCCGAGCCCTCCACCACCGAGGGGCGACGGGTCCGCGGAGAGCTCCGCGACCTCCTCGAGACCGCAGCGGTGCAGCAGGCCGAAAGTTCCGCCTCCCGCCGGCGCGGAGGCACTTCGGAGCAACCCATGGCGCGACCTCGCCAGGGCCAGGATGCCTCGGTCCGTCCCGAGCCTGCTCGCGCGCCAACGGTCAACAGGGCCCTCTCGGTGCGCGACCGACCTGGACACCAACGCGAGGCACAAGGCGACCACGAAGTAGTTGGCAGGCGACGGCGCCACGACGACGGAGCCGCCCGGGGCTACCACCCACACCGAGGCGGTCGCTACGACAGCGAAGAGGACCGCAGTCCTTCTCCCGAGCCACCTGGCCCTCGGGTCTTTAGTAGAGCCATCCGCAACGCTCACTTTCCAGCCCGGTTTCGGCAACCTGCCAACCTCACGAAGTATAGCGGTGAGACAAACCCCGAGCTATGGCTAGCCGATTATCGCCTGGCTTGTTAGCTAGGTGGTGCGGACGATGACCTGCTCAGCATCCGCAACCTCCCTTTGTTCTTGTCAGACTCAGCGCGAGCCTGGCTCGAACACCTTCCCCCCGCATAGATCCACGACTGGCGCGACTTGGTGAGGGTCTTCGTCAGGAATTTCCAGGGCACCTACGTGCGCCCCGGGAACTCCTGGGACCTCAAAGGCTGCCGCCAGAAGCCGGACGAATCTCTTCGAGATTTCATCCGGTGCTTCTCCAAGAAATGCACCGAGTTGCCCCACGTCGGTGACTCAGAAATCGTCCAAGCATTCTTTACGGATATCATCCACAGGTTCGGAATCCCAAATACCATCATCACCGACAATGGGACGCAATTCACCGGCCACAAGTTCCTGACATTCTGCGACAACCGCCACATCCGTGTGGCCTGGTCGGCCGTAGGACATCCCAGGACAAACAGCCAAGTAGAACGTGCGAATGGCATGATCCTACAAGGTCTCAAACCTAGGATACACAACCGGTTGAAGAAATTCGGCAAGAAATGGCTTGCCGAACTCCCATCGGTCATTTGGAGCCTGAGGAATACACCGAGCCGAGCCACGGGATTTACACCGTTCTTTCTGGTCTACGGGGCCGAGGCCATCCTCCCCACTGACCTGGAATACGGTTCCCCAAGACTACAGGCCTACAACGAGCAAAGCAACCGCACTGCCCACGAAGACGCCCTCGACCAACTGGAGGAAGCCCGAGACGTCGCGCTGCTACACTCGGCCAGGTACCAGCAAGCCCTACGATGCTACCAAGCCCGGCGCGTCCGAAGCTGAGACCTGAAGGTGGGCGACCTGGTGCTGAGACTGAGGCAGAGCAACAAGGGCCACCACAAGCTAACCCCACCCTGGGAAGGGCCGTACATCGTCGCTCAAGTGCTGAAGCCCGGGACCTACAAGTTAGCCAACGAGAAGGGCGAAATCTTCACCAATGCTTGGAACATAGAACAGCTACGTCATTTCTACCCTTAAATTTCCAAACGTTGTTTACATTGTTTCTCGAAATGCAATAAAGAAGCGTTCTTAGTTGTTATAATCTTTCGAGGAACCCCCTTATAGACAAGTCAATTGTATAGAACCCAAGGACCGTACGATCGTCTCAAAGGTGAAAAGGCCGGCTGAGCCGTGAGAACGGCCTACGCCTCCGGGCTACGGTAGCTCCCTCACCACCTTTTCACCCAAAGGACAGCGTAGGCTCCGAGGAAGTTCTGTACAGAGAGCTTGTCTATCAATAGGGGCTCGACGCCACAATAGCGCTATAAGGGAGACTCGGCTCTGCCTCTGCAAAGCCGAGCCTCCCTCGGGGGCTAAAAAGGGGGAACCCCCTAAGTCCCGAACACCGTTTGTTAATGGTCTTCGTTAATGGTTTTCAAAAAATTTCTACGCCAAACTCTCTCGCGCTCCGGCGGGACCTTCACAAGAAACCCAAAGACCAAAAGCTTGTCTCAAGGCCAAAGGGCCGGTCGAGTCGTGAGAACGACCTACGCCTCTAGGCTACGGCAGCTCCCTCACCACCCTTCGCCAAAGGACGGCTTAGGTTCCGAGGAATTTCTTTGCGGGTTCCCAAGATCGAGACAGAGGGCACAGGCTCGGAAGTAGAACAGAAAACGGTTAAAAGACGCACATACGCAAATACTTTAAAGGCCTCGACTGGCCACAAAAACGTCACGATATGGCAACTAACTCAATCCGGTTACATGGCCCCTCTTGGCCCAGGTCAAGGCTCAAGGGTCGGCGGCCGGCGCGGGAGGGACCACCTCTTCTTCAAATAGACCGGCCAGCGCTGTGCCAGGTGCCTCGGCCGCCTCCAACAGCTTCACGACCTCTGCATCAGCCTCCTCGTCATCTTCTGGCAACACGTAGCCATCGCTGACAGCCTCGAGGTTGATGGCGTAGTGCGAGGAGACGACGGCCAGGGCGCGCTTGACACCCGTGTGCAACGCCCCCCGGAGCCTCTCGTGGACGCGGCCGCTCAACGCAATCAGGCGGCTCCCAAGGGAGCTGGCTGATTGGACTCCCTCGATGTCCAGGGCCTCGCAGGCGGTACAGGACAGTGCTGCGTAGCGCCTCGTGCTCCCGGACCTCAACATCCAGCGCCGCTTGCGCTGCGACGGAGGCCTCAGCCGCCTGGGAGGCCTCTTTCTCCAGATCTACGTCGCAACAAGGGGTCAGGAGTCAAACGCGAACCAGAACAAAAAGAACAAGGAGCACGGTTCAGCGGAACTTACCCTCGGCCTTGCTCTTCCAGTCTAAGGCCTCGACCCGAGAGGCCTCGGCCGCCTTGGTAGCCTCTGCCAAGGCGACTTTCATCAGCTGATGCTCGCTCTGCTCCGCACCCAGCTGCCCGGCTATGGCCTTGGCAGAGGCCGTCGCTTCTTGGGCCCGAGACCTGGAGGCGTCTCGCTCCTCCTCCAGTTCCTTGATCTTCGCTACCAGAGGGGCAGACTGCTCTTTAGCCGTGGCCAACTCGGCCTGAATGTCAGCACAACGAAGGCGGAGGTCCTCCACTTCCGCACTCCGCGCCGACAAAAGCCCCTGGGCATCGGCGAGCAGGCCCTTCTGCCGCCGGAGCTGGTCCCAGATATCCCTCTCCCTTCGTAGGAACACCGATTTCCCAAGGGATCGGGTCTCGAGCTCCTAAAGAGGCAAAACAAAAAACGCACGTCAAACACTGCGAGGGGGCTCGGAGAGAAAACAACGCGGCACGAGAGAGGAAAGTACTTACCTGGGTGACACCGGGCAAGTCCCTCCCCATAATAGTCATCGCTGTCTGCAGCGACCGCACTGCCAGTTGGCGGTACTGCTCGAGGGTATCCCATCGCCCCCCCTCTGCGATATCTTCAAGGGCGAACACGGGCTCCCCCTCGGGGTCAGCCCGGTTCCGCCAGAAAACACGCGGGAAGTTCCACCCACGGGGCTCGGGCCGTAGCCGGACAAGGGCCGAACTCCCCTCGGCGGGATCTGGGACTGGCTGCTCCACGGTACTGGCCGCCTCGACGTCCGCCGCCTCCTTCCCATGGGAGGAATCATCAGACGAGATTGTCTGAACCAGGGGCGGCGCCAAAACTTGCTCCGTCTCCATCTCCATCGCCTCGGCCTCGACGGACCCAGGGGCTCTGGCCTCCGCCATCTCTACCTCGGTGGCCCCGGCGTCCACCGCCCTGACTTCGGAGGTCTTGGGGGCTCCGGCCTCACCCTCAATGGCCTCGGCGATGGTGGACGCCCCAGCCTCCTTCGCCCCAAGACCCACGACATCGCGGGGCGCGGGCTCCTCCTCCTCCACTCGCTCCGCGGCCGCCTCGGCACCCTTTTCCTGGGCAGCCGCCTCCTCCGAAACGGCCCCGCCCGACGCCGCGCCACGCTGCACGCCAGCCTGCGCCTCCGCTGCCTGATGGGCGGAGGAGCTAACGTTCACCTTGAGCGCCTTACGGGGCGCCAAGGCAGGATCTTCCACCAGATGCTTCTGGCTGGAAGCAAAGACACTCCCAAGGTCAGCATGCGACCAAGGGGCAAACAAGAAGTACTACGAACTCCACCAGAAAAAGACGCTTACCGCGAACGGGGATGCAGCCGCTTCGGCACCGCCAGCCTCCTCTGCAACGGCGGCGGTGGCAGCAGCAACACGGCCTCCTGTGTCCACCGGTGCCAGCTGGCCTCCGCCGGACCCCGGCACCTCCTCGACCCTTCGCGGAGACAATGGGGTCGCCCCCACCGTCGCTCGCTCCACCTCCACCGTCGAGCTCATCGGGCTGACGGCACGCTCCTCCGACACCCGCGCCTCGGGCGTGTCGGCCTCGGTCCCGGGACGGGCCGCCACCGGCCCTGGGACACCTCCTCCTCCTAGGAGCGTCAGGCTCCTTGCCGGCGCCCCGGGCACCATCTCCCTAATGTCGGGGAGGTGTTCCAGGCAGGCCGTCCCCACCTCGCGCCCGCCGCCGTCACCCGAAGAATCCGACACCGACGACGAGGGAGACGGCTCCAACGGGAGACCGTCGAGCTTCTGACGCCGGCGACGGGCGTCCAGCTTTTCGCGCGCGAGGAGCTTCTTCGTGCGCTTCGCCTCCTTGGCATCTTTCTTCTTCTTCTCCTCCTCGGCGCGCGCCCTGTTCACGGCTCGCCGCCGGGCGTCCTCGGGAACGGGCGGCGGGGAGTCTCGCACGTCTCTTATCCCCTGCGGGAACGACGAAGTAAGACAACAGACAAAAAAGGCGGAAAACAAGAAGGCCGCGAAAGCCTCGGCAACATCCAACTTACCAGTGAAATGTGCCCCCGCGACGGGCGCATCGGGAACGGCATCAAATCGTCGAGCTTCGGCTTCCCGTCTACCGCCTCTCTCACCCGACGCAGGGTCTCAGTCGTCGGTAAGGGCGAAGGCGGACATCTTGATACCGGCAATCGGGTCGCTCGGGGTCATCTCGAACAGCCGCCGCCGCCGGGCCATCAGCGGCAACACCCTCCGGCGGTGAAAAGCCGCCACGACCACGGCCGCCGAAAGGCCGCGGTCACGCAGCTTCCCCAAGGCCCTCAAGAGCGGCTCCAGCCTAGGCTGATCAACCTTGATAACGCCGTATCCCCATTTCTCTGGCTGACTCTCTACAACCCGCCCGGTATAAGGGGGAAGTCCTCCGTCGTCGTTGCGGAGGTAGAACCAGCTGTCATACCAACGACGGT
The DNA here is from genome assembly GCF_019320115.1 of Miscanthus floridulus. NCBI lineage: Eukaryota > Viridiplantae > Streptophyta > Magnoliopsida > Poales > Poaceae > Miscanthus > Miscanthus floridulus. The sequence goes on from NW_027096191.1 coordinate 22,409, forward strand.
TGGACGATGACAGCTGGGCCGGGATGTAGAGGGACTGCCGGTCTTGGCGCACGTGAAGAGTGCAGCCGCCGGCCCTCAGCACCTTCCGAGCCCCCCTCGTTCCCCCCGGCTTGGTGGTGAACGTCGCTCGGAACAAGTGGAGCCACAACTCCCAGTGGGGAGCGATCCCCAAGTACCCCTCGCAGACGGCGACGAAGATGGCCGCCTGCGCGATGGAGTTGGGGCTGAAATTGTGAAGCTCCACGCCATAGTAATGCGGGAGCGCCCGCATGAACTGATCCACCGGCGACCCGAGGCCTCGCTCGTGGAAGACGACGAAGCTCACCACGTAGCCGTCGCGCGGCCTCGGCTCCGACTCGTTCCCCGGAGCGATCCACTCCGGCTCGTCAGGGTCGGTGATCGGGCGAAGAAGACCGGCCTCCACGAGCGACTGCAGCTTCTCCTCGGTGACGTCAGACCGCTCCCAGGGATCCGCCGGGACGATGACGGGACCACCAGCCATTGCGCGGCGGAGGACGCTGCTACGGCGGTAATCTCTCTCCCTCTTTCTTTCAGTCTCTCTCTCTCGCCCTTCTCCTCCCCGCTCTATGCTCTCAACAACGGCACGGAGGCAGCAAAAGCGAACGCGGAAAAGGTAAGGAGGGGGAGGGCGAGGCTCTTTGCGTATTTATGCAGGGACGAGACGAAACCACCGGGCGACGAAATCGGGGAAGTTTCCCCTAGAAAATCCGCTGCGGTTATCCAGATCCGGTTTACCGCCCACGCGCCCACTCCCTCCTCATTAATCACGCGTACGGTTACGTCCCGTCGGCTGACACCACGTCGCGTCCAACCGCAGCAGCAGCAGGCGCCGTTTCGCCTCCCCGAAAAAAGCCGCCTCAAAAGACGCGCCTGCCGTTGTTAGCCGTAGGGAGAGAAATAACCCCCACCCGATTCCTTTCAGGCAAAGGAACTGGGCACCGAGCCCACTACGGTCCAGGGGTTCGAAGGCTGGGCCCTTAGGGGTTTCGACAGCCGCCCCAGGGCAACAGAGTCAGGGGCGACTACGGGCGAGCCTATACGAGGCCGAGGCCCAAGCAAGCGAAACGCTTGGGACGCCCTGTGTCGTGTCCGAGACCGGCAGGGAGGTCTCCGAATGGGATCCCACCGTAGGGAGGCACCGAGCCACCGAGGCCCAGCGAACGGCCTCGGCACCCACTAGAGAAACCCTCCGGTACTCTTGGAGCGCGTCTCCGGACCGCTAGCCGACCCCCAGCGAACGGGGTACGGGCCTCCACTCGGACTTACCCGATAACAGCTCACCGGAAATGCCATCGCTCGCGCCCACCGAGGGTAGCGTGGCACATTCCACCCCTCCTTCCGAGCGAAAAGGAAGCGCGAGGGTCGAATAAAAAGTCAGGAGAATCCCTGACGGCCCTCCTGCTCCGCGCAGAGGCTAAGGGACTCTTCCTGCAAAACATTGCCGAGGCCCAGCGACTTGGGCTCGCACACGAGGGGGCTCGGCAAAACAAACCCTCCTTCCGAGCGAAAAGGAAGCGCGAGGGTCGTTCAAAAAGCCAGAAGAACTCCTGACGGCCCTCTTGCTCCGTGCAGAGGCTAGGGAGCTCCTTCTGCAAAAGACGCCGAGACCCCGCGACCTAGGCTCGCACCCGAGGGGGGCTCGGCAGACAGACCCTCACGCGCGAGGGGCGAACCAAAAGCCAGGGGGACCTCTGACCGCTCTCTCGCTCCGTGCGAGAGACTCGGGGGCTCCTCCTGCAACTTTGCCGAGACCCAGCGGCTCAGGCTCGCACACGAGTGGGCTCGGCAAACAGCCCCCCGTCCGAGCGAAAAGGACGTGCGGGGGACGGACAAAAAAGTCGGGAGGACCCCTGACCGCCCTCTCGCTCCGTGCGGAGGCTCGGGGGCTCTTCCTGCACCCAAGATAAAGACAAGCGACCCGAGCCCGTTACGGTCCAGGGGTTCGAAGGCTGGGCTAGCTTGTTATATTTAACTGCATCTAGGCCTGACATCATGTTTAGTGTGTGTATGTGTGCTAGATTTCAAGTTAATCCTAAGGAAACACATTTAATTGCTGTAAAAAGAATCCTTAGATATCTTAAGCACACACCAAGCATTGGCCTATGGTATCCCAAAGGAGCTATATTTGAATTAGTTGGCTATTCCGATTCGGATTATGCCGGTTGCAAAGTTGATAGAAAAAGCACATCCGGAGGGTGCCATTTGCTTGGTAGATCACTTGTGTCTTGGTCCTCCAAGAAATAAAATAGTGTGGCTTTGTCCACCGCCGAAGCGGAATACATTGCTGCGGGTGCTTGTTGTGCACAAATATTATACATGAAACAAACTTTGCTAGACTATGGTGTAGTTTTAGAAAGGTACCTCTTTTGTGTGACAATGAAAGTGCGGTAAAACTTATAAATAATCCGGTTCAACACTCTCGCACCAAGCACATAGATATCCACCATCACTTTCTAAGAGATCATGTTGCTAAAAATGATATATCACTAGAAGGTGTAAGAACCGAAGATCAATTAGCGGATATCTTCACTAAACCGCTAGATGAGGCTACATTTTGTAGATTGTGGAATGAGCTCAATGTACTTGATTTTAGTAACTTCACTAAAAGATGAGCTTGTGTTGTCCCATGCATTCATTGTAATATACAACATTGTAAATGCATATAGGGCTTATCTAACATGGTTAAGATAACCGATGAAAAGCGTGTGAAGAAGCTTAACCTTGGATCAAACTTGACAAGCAACTAGATTTACTTACAAGTATTGCATATGCATGGATGTTGTTTTGTCGTTTTGTTCCATTTGCCCTCTTATTGCCTATTTTCTTAAAAAGAATTATAGCCTAAGGCAAAATATTTTGAAAAATATGAGGGTTTGAGAGAGGTCACTCACATTAGTCTTAATTGGTGTTTATTTGGATCTTATTTGAGTTGGGACTTGATTGGGAATGGGCAGCGCAGAGGAACATTGAAGATTTGCTAGAAAAGAGTGACCGGACGCTGCACCGGACTCTGTAGTCCAACGTCCGATCAGTTCACAGGAGGTGAACTCGCTGCGAAGGAGTGACCGGACTCTGTCTTTTAGCGTTCGGTCAGAAGTCGTCTCAGCGTCTGATCGATCATGAAGACATCAAGGCTAGGTGACCGGACTCTGGCTACGTCTGGTCGTTGTCCACCAGATGCGTCTGGTCGCGATTCCAGAGGAATTAGACATCTCTGGAATCGATCGGACGCTGGGTGGTAGCGTCCGGTCACTACCACCGGAGCATCTGATCATTAGATCTCGTGCGGCTTTCAATCTCTTTTCTCCTTTCCTTTCCCATCGCGTTAGGGGGCCACCATAAAATCAATTGCGTTTTGACCTAAACCGCATCTCGCCTTCACGCAGCGCCGTAGCATAGCCGAGCTGCCGGAATCACCACCACATTCACCGCTCACCTGCGCTCGCCTTTGCCATCGCCGCCGCCACCGGTGCTCGCCGCGCCCGCACAGCTCCTCTCCATGCCAGCGCAAGCTCCACCCGCGCGCCTCCGTTCCAGCGCCGTCGAGGTCTCGCCCTAACCTGCGCTGTGCTTCTGCCAAGCCATGGGCTGTGCCGTCGTGGTCCAAAGCCGACCCTCTGCCATCCAGTGCTGGTAAGGCCCTGCTCGTGCCCGTGCATCCTCATTGCAACTCGCCCGTGACCTAGCTATTCATCACTATGCCAATTTCACAAGGCCGTCAATTCACTGGTCACCGCCATCCCTAACCCTAGCGGTCTCGGTGATCCCCCGCATGATGCTTCTCTCCTTTTCTTCGGATCATTGGTTCGTCAGGTAGCAAGCCAGTCGATTCAATTTCATACCTACATTGCTTGCTCTCATAGGGTTTTGCATCTATTAGATATATCGTATTTACTTGTATATCCTTCTATTCCATCGTGCAGCAAGTCGATGCCGTTGAGGTGTCAGTGGCAGTTGACAGTCAACTCGGAGCCAAGCTCGTGAGTACGGATTGAGGCCAAGCCTCGTAAGTGTTAGTGGATAGTTGATCTTGTCAGCGGTAGTGGTTCTAGTCAGATCAGATGGCTCGCACCAAGAATGTTGGTGGTGGTCTAGGAGATGATGATCGGAGGCCTCCGCTCACCTGCCTACAGGTCCTAAAGGCAAGGCGACGAAGAAGGTTGCATCAAAGAAGCGAAAGTACCCTGATGTAGAGACAGCGAGAGTAGTAGCAGTTGCAGAGGCCGTAGAGCGTGCCGAGAGAGGAGGTGCCCACAGTGGAGTTGTCATTGTAGATCATCTGTCACCAGACACGCAGGGCAGACTTGAGCATATTGAGCGTCTTCATGGTAGTCCACCTGGGACTGTCATGATGGCAGGACGACGTCTTCCCATTATGGATCCTCAGCCTCAGGGGGAGTCACAGGAGCAGCCCCCACCAGCAGTGCCACAACAGACTTAGGGGCCTCAGTCAGCTCAGGAGACACAAGAGGGACAGCCATCACAACAGCCTCAGGTGGGTGAGCAGGGCCAGTAGGCCGAGGAGGCTGAGGAGACTGAGCAGGTACCCTAGCCATAGCTACGCCGCTCTGGTCGTACCTATGTTCCAGTCTCACCAAGGCCGCCGACACAGCGGAGGGGATCACGTCCACCGCCTAGACCATAGGGTCCACCTCTAGTGACCCACCTTGACTTGAGGGCCGCCATGGCCAAGCAGGTTCAGCAGCTTCGCTTCATGGATTTTGATGTGTGGTTTCCACCCAGGAAGGATGAGAGAGCAACAGAGGGTTTCTACACGCCACTGTAGGAGGATTTCTATAATGCCTATCTGAACAGTGGAGCAGTCTTCAGATCTCAGAGAGTCTACAACATAGAGGCTATAGTCACAGCAGCTGGAGAGCACATTCGCCCCTACCTTGCATATCTGCCGGGGCTGACAGATCTGATTGGCCGGACAAGATTATATGTACCATCTTGGGTTCGGCAGTTCTATGCTTTGCTCTACATTGACCCGCAACATAACTTTATACACTTTGCATTCAGAGGCAGAGACTACAGGATGATGAGTCAGAGGGCCAAGGAGATACTAAGGCTATAGGAGCAGCCTGTCAGGTTACATGAGGTATGTTATGGATAGCAAGAGCCTCCTAGGTGCCCTCATGGTGGTATGGTGCCCCCTACAGATCTTGTGCGCCATTGCTTTAAGGAGCCCTTTGGTGAGGGGTCGAGGAGGAACCCCAGTGACCTTACTCCTATAGCTAGAGTGCTAGAGGCTATCATAAGGAGGACACTACTTCCTAGGATGGGATACAGAGAGGGCTTGACTCGCCTCCAGCTTTGGCTCCTCAACGCCCTGATGCAGCAGACTGTGTTTGATATTTGGGACCTCCTTCTATCAGAGATGGAGGATACTATAGCTGAGGGCTTCAAGGGTCGCAGGCAACTTCCATATGCACATTGGATCACATTCCTTATTCTCAAGGCTGTGCAAGTTAGGACACCAAAGATGGTTGCAGAGTACAGAGGTGACACCATAGAGTTTCTAGCTTATAACATGGCACAGAGGATCAGGCATAGCACTCCATAGGCACCCACTTAGCCTCGCCGTCATCTAGATGTACCAGAGTCCATAGCTCAGCAGGACGAGATTATCAGAGGCATAGCCGCTACTGAGGAGGAGCAGCTTGAGGCTCAGGAAGAGAGGAGCGAGTCTAGTGATAGTTCGGATGATGACTATCTGCCTATTCCTCAGATGCCTCCACGCAGACATGATGTAGAGGCTGGTAGTTCTAGCTCCGCTCCACCTGCACCATAGACGGACCCCGCTTTGATTGCTATCCTTGAGCGGATGCAACAGGATTAGGCTAGACAGGCTCAGGAGACCACTGCCAACTTTGCACAATTTTAGGCTCATCAGGACGAGTTCCAACGACAGCAGTAGGTCCTCCAGCAATAGCAGCAGTAGATGCATCAGCAGCAGCAGCAGCAGATGCATCAGCAGCAGTTACTCATGCAGTAGCAGCTTTTGGGATTCATGCAGCATGTAGTGACAGCCATTGGGACCCCACAGCCATAGCCTTCGCCCCAGATTGGTCAGCCTACTACCACTATGATGACTTCAGCAGTATAGCCCAGTGGGCTTCAGAGTCAGGGACAACCTCTAGCTCCGTTTGGTTCTCCCATAGTATAGGTGTCCCAGTGGTTATCCTCGCCAGTGGTAGCCCCACAGTTCACACCACTTCAGACGGGTTTCACACCAGATCAGTCACTCTCGCTATTTGTGCCTGACATGTCAGTCTCCAGGAGTCTTGGAGCATCCTTCAGCAAGTTGATAGGGATGCCTACACTGCCACATATGTATGCCCTAGGTCCCTCTACAGCAGCTCCCGTCACCATGACTACTCAGAGGCTCCCTTCTTCTGTCGCATCTTCAGATCCTACGATAGATATACCAGCAGCATCACAGGCAGCACCTACCCCAGCTCAGACCCAGACTGCTTCAGCAACGCTTCCAGCCACAGAGGGTCAGTCAGTACAAAGCTCAGGGTTAGATGATGATGGCGCCCAGTTCCAGCTTGCCCCTCGTACCTCAGCGCCTGGCTTGTCTGCTGCAGCCCCGCTGACCAACCCTTAGGTTTTGGTGTTTGACGCCAAAGGGGGAGAGGGTTCGAGTATGTAGACTCAGGGGGAGCGACTTTTAGGGGGAGCCTAGTTAGCTATTAGTCTATTATATACATTTAGAGTCTTATTTGTGTGATACACTATTACTATTATGCATTCGTGTGTTTAATTTCATGCATACTATTATATTTATGTGATAGTGATATCTACGTGATTGTGATATTGACATGTGTGCTCTCTACTTTGAATTCCTTTACATGTCATATCACTTGTGTTATGCTCATTTGCTTTTGCTTCCGCGCTTTTACTCCGATGCAAATGAGCTTCACCACTTGTACTCATGCTTATTTCATATCTTTTGAGTACATCATGTTGGCTTAGGTCATATAAGCTTGCCTAACTATTTTGTTCTTATTGACAAAAGCTTATATGAACCAAGCATGTAAAAAATCTCACTCTTTCACATACTCGAGGTGGTATTGTCATCAATCACCAAAAGGGGGAGATTGAAAGCATCTAGGCCCCTAATTGGGTTTCGATGGTTAATGACAATACAAGATTACTATGACTAACGTGTGTTTTGCAGAGGCAATTAAGTTAGGTTATGGTAATGGAGATCGATTGGGCAATCAAGGTGGTCATGCCCCTACAATGGAAATCATTTCGGTTTTCAAAGGTTGGACGACAAGGTTAAGGATGACTAGTTCTAAGTGTCGATTGGAGTTGGAGAGACACTTAGAGTAGTTTAGGACTTTGTTTTTTTCCTTTGGCCGTACTATTAAGGGGGTATGGACGGGTAGCTAGACCTAGATGAGTCTAGTGAGTTAGGTGTGGTGCACACTTGTTAAAACTAGCACTAGGTAGCTCCACAATATCCCTATGATCCTATGGAGCAAACTTCATTCACATATGTTCGAGAGTTGGAAGTGAATAGAGGGTCAAATGCTGATCGGACGCTGGCTCCGGTCGGACCGGACGCTGGCTACAGGGTCCAGTCAGTTCATTTGACCAAGGAGATTGCGTTCTATGCGACCGAACGCTGAGTGATTGAGTGACCAGACGCTGAGGGCCAGTGTCCGGTCGTGTCGGATACCGTGAGAAGGGGTACCCTAAGCAAGAACCAAAAAACGACTGCTTGGACTTCGTAAAGATCGAAACCAGCTAAACCCCGCTAGCCTCGGCCGATTCTCCGACTCGCCCGAGGCCCCCTCACCGCTGACCTCGGGCGATCCCCCACCGAAGGCCTCGGCCGACCCCCTCTCGTCGCAGGCCTCGGCCGGGCCGCCGACCCTCCGTCTCGCGCGAGGCGGGCTCGGCAGCACTCTGCTGCCTCTTCCTTCACCCGTCCCTCTGACAAAACGTCGTGTCGCATTAACTCAGCCAACTGCTGCCTCTGACGTCGGCCGCATGCTCGACACAGTACAGCGGAATGGCCGATGGGACAGGAGGCAGGACTGGGCAGGGGTTACCCGCCACTGTGCCAACCACTATGCACATGGTTGACACCCATGCCTCACTGTGCTACCAACTCCTGCTCCGAGAACAACGCAGCGTGGGGAGCCACGTCTGGGATACTGTGGCCTCGGAATCAGTACCCAGGACCAATAATTCCCTCCAAGGCCTCGGCAGTTTACTTCAGGGGCTCGGCAGCCTGAGGATCCATGTCCGCCGAGCCCCCACGATGGCTCGGCCTCGGCATCTGCAGAGCCACGGCTCCCTACGACGTCATCGCACGATGACCAGCACGTCGTCCGCCATGTCCTGCCTCAAGCTGTACTGGAGCCCCACGACGCACAAAGACCAAGTATGACCGGCGCGTCACTTCTGCACGACAAGGACGGGGCCACTCCATCGACCATACCACGACAGTGGCCGGCTACAGGGCTCGGACACGCCACCCCCATTTATAGATATAGAGCGCTATGTAGCAACATATGTACATTTCTGGTTCTCCCTTAGAGTATAAAAGGGAGGGGCCGGGGCCATTTCTAGGGGGGGAACGAACAGAAAGACGAACACCCCAATAGAACTGCACGCTTCCACGCTGCTTGAAAACAACGCCTCAAGCAGCCCGCACCTCCCCCGCCGAGACCTGGGGCTAGCTCCCTCTCTCACCTAGCTTGTAACCCCCTACTACGAGCACTCCGGTGCAAGGAATACAAGATCGATCTCTCAGACTGGACGTAGGGCCTCGATTGCCTGAACCAGTATAAACCTTGTGTCTCTTTGCATCACCATCCGGTTCGGGAGCACGCAGCACAAATTTACTCGTTGGTTGAGGACCCCCCGGTTCCAAAACACCGATAGTTGGCGCGCCAGGTAGGGGTAGCTGCGTGTCGTTTTCGTCATCCCAGAAGGTCCCGGATGGCAGACCCCATACGACCATTGCGTCTCGGCACCGTAGTTTGGTTCGACAGCCTAGAGTTCATGTCTCTAGGGCATGAGTACAACATGGTGCTCCTCACTCCACGAGCCCCACCGTCCGACGATGAAGTCATGCCCCAGCAGCCCAGGCGCAGGCGGCGTCCGGGCGGCTGCTCTCGCTGCGCTCGCCAGGCACGATGCGAGCAAGGCGACCCCGACGCTACGCGAACCCGGGGCGGCACGCCACTCCCCGCCGATATCCTACGACCAGCTGTTGGTACGGGGTCCCTGGCTGGGGACCTGTCTGGCCTGAGCGTGGACAAAGGAAAATCGCCGGTGGCTCGCGGCGATGCCCAGTCGTCCAGCTCCGCTCCACCACCCCCTGAAGAGCCGACCCCGGCGGGGCAGAATCTAGAGACGGCGCCGTCCCCATACCCCTTTGGGTTGAGAAATGCCGCCGCCTCTTATGCCTATGCTTACACTGCCGCTCATGAGCACCCCTCAGAACGCCGCCAGCGCTTCGCTCTCGACCTGAGCACCCACTCTGACTCCTCGGACGAGGACAAGGCATGGCCCGGGGTGGATTTCTCCGAACTCCACAACCCTGGGGCTTTGCGCCAATTCTTGGCCGCAAGCGACTACTGCCTCGGCTATTCTGACTCCGACGATGAAGGGACTTACGATCCATCTCGTGAGTGCTTCCACGTCGGGCTCGGGATGCCAAGGGCAGGCGTAGAGGACGAGAGGACAGGCAACCATTCCCCGCCCCGGGCAGGGCCGGGCGATGCCACACCTCCGCGTCTCGAAGCCCCGACAGCACGGAACGAGAATCCCGTCCGCGTGGAGCATCGATGCCCAGACCTGGAGCAGCTCTGCGAGCTTCAAGCCAAGGTCGAACAAGACCGACTCCTTCTGCAACAGCTATGGGACACTCTCAAGCAGGAGCAGCAAGAGCGCGGTGAGGGCGGAGGAGCCCGACGGAGGGCCCGCGACATCCATCACCGCATCAACGACAACGAGGGGGATGAGCCACCCCCAATCTTTAATCGCGCTAGCCAGAATGTCGCAGCGGCTGCGATGCTGGTCCGAGCAATGCCCGAGCCCTCCACCACCGAGGGGCGACGGGTCCGCGGAGAGCTCCGCGACCTCCTCGAGACCGCAGCGGTGCAGCAGGCCGAAAGTTCCGCCTCCCGCCGGCGCGGAGGCACTTCGGAGCAACCCATGGCGCGACCTCGCCAGGGCCAGGATGCCTCGGTCCGTCCCGAGCCTGCTCGCGCGCCAACGGTCAACAGGGCCCTCTCGGTGCGCGACCGACCTGGACACCAACGCGAGGCACAAGGCGACCACGAAGTAGTTGGCAGGCGACGGCGCCACGACGACGGAGCCGCCCGGGGCTACCACCCACACCGAGGCGGTCGCTACGACAGCGAAGAGGACCGCAGTCCTTCTCCCGAGCCACCTGGCCCTCGGGTCTTTAGTAGAGCCATCCGCAACGCTCACTTTCCAGCCCGGTTTCGGCAACCTGCCAACCTCACGAAGTATAGCGGTGAGACAAACCCCGAGCTATGGCTAGCCGATTATCGCCTGGCTTGTTAGCTAGGTGGTGCGGACGATGACCTGCTCAGCATCCGCAACCTCCCTTTGTTCTTGTCAGACTCAGCGCGAGCCTGGCTCGAACACCTTCCCCCCGCATAGATCCACGACTGGCGCGACTTGGTGAGGGTCTTCGTCAGGAATTTCCAGGGCACCTACGTGCGCCCCGGGAACTCCTGGGACCTCAAAGGCTGCCGCCAGAAGCCGGACGAATCTCTTCGAGATTTCATCCGGTGCTTCTCCAAGAAATGCACCGAGTTGCCCCACGTCGGTGACTCAGAAATCGTCCAAGCATTCTTTACGGATATCATCCACAGGTTCGGAATCCCAAATACCATCATCACCGACAATGGGACGCAATTCACCGGCCACAAGTTCCTGACATTCTGCGACAACCGCCACATCCGTGTGGCCTGGTCGGCCGTAGGACATCCCAGGACAAACAGCCAAGTAGAACGTGCGAATGGCATGATCCTACAAGGTCTCAAACCTAGGATACACAACCGGTTGAAGAAATTCGGCAAGAAATGGCTTGCCGAACTCCCATCGGTCATTTGGAGCCTGAGGAATACACCGAGCCGAGCCACGGGATTTACACCGTTCTTTCTGGTCTACGGGGCCGAGGCCATCCTCCCCACTGACCTGGAATACGGTTCCCCAAGACTACAGGCCTACAACGAGCAAAGCAACCGCACTGCCCACGAAGACGCCCTCGACCAACTGGAGGAAGCCCGAGACGTCGCGCTGCTACACTCGGCCAGGTACCAGCAAGCCCTACGATGCTACCAAGCCCGGCGCGTCCGAAGCTGAGACCTGAAGGTGGGCGACCTGGTGCTGAGACTGAGGCAGAGCAACAAGGGCCACCACAAGCTAACCCCACCCTGGGAAGGGCCGTACATCGTCGCTCAAGTGCTGAAGCCCGGGACCTACAAGTTAGCCAACGAGAAGGGCGAAATCTTCACCAATGCTTGGAACATAGAACAGCTACGTCATTTCTACCCTTAAATTTCCAAACGTTGTTTACATTGTTTCTCGAAATGCAATAAAGAAGCGTTCTTAGTTGTTATAATCTTTCGAGGAACCCCCTTATAGACAAGTCAATTGTATAGAACCCAAGGACCGTACGATCGTCTCAAAGGTGAAAAGGCCGGCTGAGCCGTGAGAACGGCCTACGCCTCCGGGCTACGGTAGCTCCCTCACCACCTTTTCACCCAAAGGACAGCGTAGGCTCCGAGGAAGTTCTGTACAGAGAGCTTGTCTATCAATAGGGGCTCGACGCCACAATAGCGCTATAAGGGAGACTCGGCTCTGCCTCTGCAAAGCCGAGCCTCCCTCGGGGGCTAAAAAGGGGGAACCCCCTAAGTCCCGAACACCGTTTGTTAATGGTCTTTCGTTAATGGTCTTTCAAAAAATTTCTACGCCAAACTCTCTCGCGCTCCGGCGGGACCTTCACAAGAAACCCAAAGACCAAAAGCTTGTCTCAAGGCCAAAGGGCCGGTCAAGTCGTGAGAACGACCTACGCCTCTAGGCTACGGCAGCTCCCTCACCACCCTTCGCCAAAGGACGGCTTAGGTTCCGAGGAATTTCTTTGCGGGTTCCCAAGATCGAGACAGAGGGCACAGGCTCGGAAGTAGAACAGAAAACGGTTAAAAGACGCACATACGCAAATACTTTAAAGGCCTCGATGGCCACAAAAACGTCACGATATGGCAACTAACTCAATCCGGTTACATGGCCCCTCTTGGCCCAGGTCAAGGCTCAAGGGTCGGCGGCCGGCGCGGGAGGGACCACCTCTTCTTCAAATAGACCGGCCAGCGCTGTGCCAGGTGCCTCGGCCGCCTCCAACAGCTTCACGACCTCTGCATCAGCCTCCTCGTCATCTTCTGGCAACACGTAGCCATCGCTGACAGCCTCGAGGTTGATGGTGTAGTGCGAGGAGACGACGGCCAGGGCGCGCTTGACACCCGTGTGCAACGCCCCCCGGAGCCTCTCGTGGACGCGGCCGCTCAACGCAATCAGGCGGCTCCCAAGGGAGCTGGCTAATTGGACTCCCTCGATGTCCAGGGCCTCGCAGGCGGTACAGACAGTGCTGCGTAGCGCCTCGTGCTCCCGGACCTCAACATCCAGCGCCGCTTGCGCTGCGACGGAGGTCTCAGCCGCCTGGGAGGCCTCTTTCTCCAGATCTACGTTGCAACAAGGGGTCAGGAGTCAAACGCGAACCAGAACAAAAAGAACAAGGAACACGGTTCAGCGGAACTTACCCTCGGCCTTGCTCTTCCAGTCTAAGGCCTCGACCCGAGAGGCCTCAGCTGCCTTGGTAGCCTCTGCCAAGGCGACTTTCATCAGCTGATGCTCTCTCTGCTCCGCACCCAGCTGTCCGGCTATGGCCTTGGTAGAGGCCGTCGCCTCTTGGGCCCGAGACCTGGAGGCGTCTCGCTCCTCCTCCAGTTCCTTGATCTTCGCCACTAGAGGGGTAGACTGCTCTTTAGCCGTGGCCAACTTAGCCTGAATGTCAGCACAACGAAGGCGGAGGTCCTCCACTTCCGCACTCCGCGCCGACAAAAGCCCCTGGGCATCGGCGAGCAGGCCCTTCTGCCGCCGGAGCTGGTCCCAGATATCCCTCTCCCTTCGCAGGAACACCGATTTCCCAAGGGATCGGGTCTCGAGCTCCTAAGGAGGCAAAACAAAAAACGCATGTCAAACACTGCAAGGGGGCTCAGAGAGAAAACAACGCGGCACGAGAGAGGAAAGTACTTACCTGGGTGACACCGGGCAAGTCCCGCCCCATAATAGTCATCGCTGTCTGCAGCGACCGCACTGCCAGCTGGCAGTACTGCTCGAGGGTGTCCCATCGCCCCCCCTCTGCGGTATCTTCAAGGGCGAACACGGGCTCCCCCTCGGGGTCAGCCCGGTTCCGCCAGAAAACACGCGGGAAGTTCCACCCACGGGGCTCAGGCCGTAGCCGGACAAGGGCCAAACTCCCCTCGGCGGGATCTGGGACTAGCTGCTCCACGGTACTGGCCGCCTCGACGTCCGCCGCCTCCTTCCCATGGGAGGAATCATCAGACGAGATTGCCTGAACCAGGGGCGGCGCCAAAACTTGCTCCGTCTCCATCTCCATCGCCTCGGCCTCGATGGACCCAGGGGCTCTGGCCTCTGCCATCTCTACCTCGGTGGCCCCGGCGTCCACTGCCCTGACTTCGGAGATCTTGGGGGCTCCGGCCTCACCCTCAATGGCCTTGGTGATGGTGGACGCCCCAGCCTCCTTCGCCCCAAGACCCACGACATCGCGGGGCGCGGCCTCCTCCTCCTCCACTCGCTTGGCGGCCGCCTTGGCACCCTTTTCCTGGGCAGCCGCCTCCTCCGAAACGGCCCCGCCCGACGCCGCGCCACGCTGCACGCCAGCCTGCGCCTCCGCTGCCTGATGGGCGGAGGAGCTAACGTTCACCTTGAGCGCCTTACGGGGCGCCAAGGCAGGATCTTCCACCAGATGCTTCTGGCTGGAAGCAAAGACACTCCCAAGGTCAGCATGCGACCAAGGGGCAAACAAGAAGTACTACGAACTCCACCAGAAAAAGACGCTTACCGCGAACGGGGATGCAGCCGCTTCGGCACCGCCAGCCTCCTCTGCAACGGCGGCGGTGGTAGCAGCAACACGGCCTCCGTGTCCACCAGTGCCAGCTGGCCTCCGCCGGACCCCGGCACCTCCTCGACCCTTCGCGGAGACAATGGGGTCGCCCCCACCGTCGCTCGCTCCACCTCCACCGTCGAGCTCATCGGGCTGACAGCACGCTCCTCCGACACCTGCGCCTCGGGCGTGTCGGCCTCGGTCCCGGGACAGGCCGCCACCGGCCCTGGGACACCTCCTCCTCCTAGGAGCGTTAGGCTCCTTGCCGGCGCCCCGGGCACCATCTCCCTAATGTCGGGGAGGTGTTCCAGGCAGGCCGTCCCCACCTCGCGCCCGCCGCCATCACCCGAAGAATCTGACACCGACGACGAGGGAGACGGCTCCAACGGGAGACCATCGAGCTTCTGACGCCGGCGACGGGCGTCCAGCTTTTCGCGCGTGAGGAGCTTCTTCGTGCGCTTCGCCTCCTTGGCATCTTTCTTCTTCTTCTCCTCCTCGGCGCGCGCCCTGTTCACGGCTCGCCGCCGGGCGTCCTCGGGAACGGGCGGCGGGGAGTCTCGCACGTCTCTTATCCCCTGCGAGAACGACAAAGTAAGACAACAGACAAAAAAGGCGGAAAACAAGAAGGCCACGAAAGCCTCGGCAACATCCAACTTACCAGTGAAATGTGCCCCCGCGACGGGCGCATCGGGAACGGCATCAAATCGTCGAGCTTCGGCTTCCCGTCTACCGCCTCTCTCACCCGACGCAGGGTCTCATCGTCGGTAAGGGAGAAGGCGGACATCTTGATACCGGCAATCGGGTCGCTCGGGGTCATCTCGAACAGCCGCCGCCGCCGGGCCATCAGCGGCAACACCCTCTGACGGTGAAAAGCCGCCACGACCACGGCCGCCGAAAGGCCGCGGTCACGCAGCTTCCCCAAGGCCCTCAAGAGCGGCTCCAGCCTAGGCTGATCAACCTTGATGACGCCGTATCCCCATTTCTCTGGCTGACTCTCTACAACCCGCCCGGTATAAGGGAGAAGTCCTCCGTCGTCGTTGCGGAGGTAGAACCAGCTGTCATACCAATGACGGTTTGGACGATGACAGCTGGGCCGGGATGTAGAGGGACTGCCGGTCTTGGCGCACGTGAAGAGTGCAGCCGCCGGCCCTCAGCACCTTCCGAGCCCCCCTCGTTCCCCCCGGCTTGGTGGTGAACGTCGCTCGGAACAAGTGGAGCCACAACTCCCAGTGGGGAGCGATCCCCAAGTACCCCTCGCAGACGGCGACGAAGATGGCCGCCTGCGCGATGGAGTTGGGGCTGAAATTGTGAAGCTCCACGCCATAGTAATGCGGGAGCGCCCGCATGAACTGGTCCACCGGCGACCCGAGGCCTCGCTCGTGGAAGACGACGAAGCTCACCACGTAGCCGTCGCGCGGCCTCAGCTCCGACTCGTTCCCCGGAGCGATCCACTCCGGCTCGTCAGGGTCAATGATCGGGCGAAGAAGACCGGCCTCCATGAGCGACTGCAGCTTCTCCTCGGTGACGTCAGACCGCTCCCAGGGATCCGCCGGGACCATGACGGGACCACCAGCCATTGCGCGGCGGAGGACGCTGCTACGGCGGTAATCTCTCTCCCTCTTTCTTTCAGTCTCTCTCTCTCGCCCTTCTCCTCCCCACTCTATGCTCTCAACAACGGCACGGAGGCAGCAAAAGCGAACGCGGAAAAGGTAAGGAGGGGGAGGGCGAGGCTCTTTGCGTATTTATGCAGGGACGAGACGAAACCACCGGGCGACGAAATCGGGGAAGTTTCCCCTAGAAAATCCGCTGCGGTTATCCAGATCCGGTTTTACCGCCCACGCGCCCACTCCCTCCTCATTAATCACGCGTACGGTTACGTCCCGTCGGCTGACACCACGTCGCGTCCAACCGCAGCAGCAGCAGGCGCCGTTTCGCCTCCCCAAAAAAGCCGCTTCAAAAGACGCGCCTGCCGTTGTTAGCCGTAGGGAGAGAAATAACCCCCACCCGATTCCTTTCAGGCAAAGGAACTGGGCACCGAGCCCACTACGGTCCAGGGGTTTGAAGGCTGGGCCCTTAGGGGTTTCGACAGCCGCCCCAGGGTAATAGAGTCAGGGGCGACTACGGGCGAGCCTATACGAGGCCGAGGCCCAAGCAAGCGAAACGCTTGGGACGCCCTGTGTCGTGTCCGAGACCGGCAGGGAGGTCTCCGAATGGGATCCCACCGTAGGGAGGCACCGAGCCACCGAGGCCCAGCGAACGGCCTCGGCACCCACTAGAGAAACCCTCCGGTACTCTTGGAGTGCGTCTCCGGACCGCTAGCCGACCCCCAGCGAACGGGGTACGGGCCTCCACTCGGACTTACCCGATAACAGCTCACCGGAAATGCCATCGCTCGCGCCCACCGAGGGTAGCGTGGCACTTCCACCCCTCCTTCCGAGCGAAAAGGAAGCGCGAGGGTCGAATAAAAAGTTAGGAGAATCCCTGACGGCCCCTCCTGCTCTGTGCAGAGGCTAAGGGACTCTTCCTGCAAAACATTGCCGAGGGCCCAGCGACTTGGGCTCGCACACGAGGGGGCTCGGCAAAACAAACCCTCCTTCCGAGCGAAAAGGAAGCGCGAGGGTCGTTCAAAAAGCCAGAAGGACTCCTGACGGCCCTCTTGCTCCATGCAGAGGCTAGGGAGCTCCTTCTGCAAAAGACGCCGAGACCCCGCGACCTAGGCTCGCACCCGAGGGGGGCTCGGCAGACAGACCCTCACGCGCGGGGGGCGAACCAAAAAGCCAGGGGGACCTCTGACCGCTCTCTCGCTCCGTGCGAGAGACTCGGGGGCTCCTCCTGCAACTTTGCCGAGACCCAGCGGCTCAGGCTCGCACACGAGTGGGCTCGGCAAACAGCCCCCCGTCTAAGCGAAAAGGACGTGCGGGGGACGGACAAAAAAGTCGGGAGGACCCCTGACCGCCCTCTCGCTCCGTGCGGAGGCTCGGGGGCTCTTCCTGCACCCAAGATAAAGACAAGCGACCCGAGCCCGTTATGGTCCAGGGGTTCAAAGGCTGGGCTTACTTGTATATCCTTCTATTCCATCGTGCAGCAAGTCGATGCCGTTGAGGTGTCAGTGGCAGTTGACAGTCAACTCGGAGCCAAGCTCGTGAGTACGGATTGAGGCCAAGCCTCGTAAGTGTTAGTGGATAGTTGATCTTGTCAGCGGTAGTGGTTCTAGTCAGATCAGATGGCTCGCACCAAGAATGTTGGTGGTGGTCTAGGAGATGATGATCGGAGGCCTCCGCTCACCTGCCTACAGGTCCTAAAGGCAAGGCGACGAAGAAGGTTGCATCAAAGAAGCGAAAGTACCCTGATGTAGAGACAGCGAGAGTAGTAGCAGTTGCAGAGGC
>NW_027096192.1:0-13014 GCF_019320115.1 Miscanthus floridulus
CGTAGAGCGTGCCGAGAGAGGAGGTGCCCACAGTGGAGTTGTCATTGTAGATCATCTGTCACCAGACACGCAGGGCAGACTTGAGCATATTGAGCGTCTTCATGGTAGTCCACCTGGGACTGTCATGATGGCAGGACGACGTCTTCCCATTATGGATCCTCAGCCTCAGGGGGAGTCACAGGAGCAGCCCCCACCAGCAGTGCCACAACAGACTTAGGGGCCTCAGTCAGCTCAGGAGACACAAGAGGGACAGCCATCACAACAGCCTCAGGTGGGTGAGCAGGGCCAGTAGGCCGAGGAGGCTGAGGAGACTGAGCAGGTACCCTAGCCATAGCTACGCCGCTCTGGTCGTACCTATGTTCCAGTCTCACCAAGGCCGCCGACACAGCGGAGGGGATCACGTCCACCGCCTAGACCATAGGGTCCACCTCTAGTGACCCACCTTGACTTGAGGGCCGCCATGGCCAAGCAGGTTCAGCAGCTTCGCTTCATGGATTTTGATGTGTGGTTTCCACCCAGGAAGGATGAGAGAGCAACAGAGGGTTTCTACACGCCACTGTAGGAGGATTTCTATAATGCCTATCTGAACAGTGGAGCAGTCTTCAGATCTCAGAGAGTCTACAACATAGAGGCTATAGTCACAGCAGCTGGAGAGCACATTCGCCCCTACCTTGCATATCTGCCGGGGCTGACAGATCTGATTGGCCGGACAAGATTATATGTACCATCTTGGGTTCGGCAGTTCTATGCTTTGCTCTACATTGACCCGCAACATAACTTTATACACTTTGCATTCAGAGGCAGAGACTACAGGATGATGAGTCAGAGGGCCAAGGAGATACTAAGGCTATAGGAGCAGCCTGTCAGGTTACATGAGGTATGTTATGGATAGCAAGAGCCTCCTAGGTGCCCTCATGGTGGTATGGTGCCCCCTACAGATCTTGTGCGCCATTGCTTTAAGGAGCCCTTTGGTGAGGGGTCGAGGAGGAACCCCAGTGACCTTACTCCTATAGCTAGAGTGCTAGAGGCTATCATAAGGAGGACACTACTTCCTAGGATGGGATACAGAGAGGGCTTGACTCGCCTCCAGCTTTGGCTCCTCAACGCCCTGATGCAGCAGACTGTGTTTGATATTTGGGACCTCCTTCTATCAGAGATGGAGGATACTATAGCTGAGGGCTTCAAGGGTCGCAGGCAACTTCCATATGCACATTGGATCACATTCCTTATTCTCAAGGCTGTGCAAGTTAGGACACCAAAGATGGTTGCAGAGTACAGAGGTGACACCATAGAGTTTCTAGCTTATAACATGGCACAGAGGATCAGGCATAGCACTCCATAGGCACCCACTTAGCCTCGCCGTCATCTAGATGTACCAGAGTCCATAGCTCAGCAGGACGAGATTATCAGAGGCATAGCCGCTACTGAGGAGGAGCAGCTTGAGGCTCAGGAAGAGAGGAGCGAGTCTAGTGATAGTTCGGATGATGACTATCTGCCTATTCCTCAGATGCCTCCACGCAGACATGATGTAGAGGCTGGTAGTTCTAGCTCCGCTCCACCTGCACCATAGACGGACCCCGCTTTGATTGCTATCCTTGAGCGGATGCAACAGGATTAGGCTAGACAGGCTCAGGAGACCACTGCCAACTTTGCACAATTTTAGGCTCATCAGGACGAGTTCCAACGACAGCAGTAGGTCCTCCAGCAATAGCAGCAGTAGATGCATCAGCAGCAGCAGCAGCAGATGCATCAGCAGCAGTTACTCATGCAGTAGCAGCTTTTGGGATTCATGCAGCATGTAGTGACAGCCATTGGGACCCCACAGCCATAGCCTTCGCCCCAGATTGGTCAGCCTACTACCACTATGATGACTTCAGCAGTATAGCCCAGTGGGCTTCAGAGTCAGGGACAACCTCTAGCTCCGTTTGGTTCTCCCATAGTATAGGTGTCCCAGTGGTTATCCTCGCCAGTGGTAGCCCCACAGTTCACACCACTTCAGACGGGTTTCACACCAGATCAGTCACTCTCGCTATTTGTGCCTGACATGTCAGTCTCCAGGAGTCTTGGAGCATCCTTCAGCAAGTTGATAGGGATGCCTACACTGCCACATATGTATGCCCTAGGTCCCTCTACAGCAGCTCCCGTCACCATGACTACTCAGAGGCTCCCTTCTTCTGTCGCATCTTCAGATCCTACGATAGATATACCAGCAGCATCACAGGCAGCACCTACCCCAGCTCAGACCCAGACTGCTTCAGCAACGCTTCCAGCCACAGAGGGTCAGTCAGTACAAAGCTCAGGGTTAGATGATGATGGCGCCCAGTTCCAGCTTGCCCCTCGTACCTCAGCGCCTGGCTTGTCTGCTGCAGCCCCGCTGACCAACCCTTAGGTTTTGGTGTTTGACGCCAAAGGGGGAGAGGGTTCGAGTATGTAGACTCAGGGGGAGCGACTTTTAGGGGGAGCCTAGTTAGCTATTAGTCTATTATATACATTTAGAGTCTTATTTGTGTGATACACTATTACTATTATGCATTCGTGTGTTTAATTTCATGCATACTATTATATTTATGTGATAGTGATATCTACGTGATTGTGATATTGACATGTGTGCTCTCTACTTTGAATTCCTTTACATGTCATATCACTTGTGTTATGCTCATTTGCTTTTGCTTCCGCGCTTTTACTCCGATGCAAATGAGCTTCACCACTTGTACTCATGCTTATTTCATATCTTTTGAGTACATCATGTTGGCTTAGGTCATATAAGCTTGCCTAACTATTTTGTTCTTATTGACAAAAGCTTATATGAACCAAGCATGTAAAAAATCTCACTCTTTCACATACTCGAGGTGGTATTGTCATCAATCACCAAAAGGGGGAGATTGAAAGCATCTAGGCCCCTAATTGGGTTTCGATGGTTAATGACAATACAAGATTACTATGACTAACGTGTGTTTTGCAGAGGCAATTAAGTTAGGTTATGGTAATGGAGATCGATTGGGCAATCAAGGTGGTCATGCCCCTACAATGGAAATCATTTCGGTTTTCAAAGGTTGGACGACAAGGTTAAGGATGACTAGTTCTAAGTGTCGATTGGAGTTGGAGAGACACTTAGAGTAGTTTAGGACTTTGTTTTTTTCCTTTGGCCGTACTATTAAGGGGGTATGGACGGGTAGCTAGACCTAGATGAGTCTAGTGAGTTAGGTGTGGTGCACACTTGTTAAAACTAGCACTAGGTAGCTCCACAATATCCCTATGATCCTATGGAGCAAACTTCATTCACATATGTTCGAGAGTTGGAAGTGAATAGAGGGTCAAATGCTGATCGGACGCTGGCTCCGGTCGGACCGGACGCTGGCTACAGGGTCCAGTCAGTTCATTTGACCAAGGAGATTGCGTTCTATGCGACCGAACGCTGAGTGATTGAGTGACCAGACGCTGAGGGCCAGTGTCCGGTCGTGTCGGATACCGTGAGAAGGGGTACCCTAAGCAAGAACCAAAAAACGACTGCTTGGACTTCGTAAAGATCGAAACCAGCTAAACCCCGCTAGCCTCGGCCGATTCTCCGACTCGCCCGAGGCCCCCTCACCGCTGACCTCGGGCGATCCCCCACCGAAGGCCTCGGCCGACCCCCTCTCGTCGCAGGCCTCGGCCGGGCCGCCGACCCTCCGTCTCGCGCGAGGCGGGCTCGGCAGCACTCTGCTGCCTCTTCCTTCACCCGTCCCTCTGACAAAACGTCGTGTCGCATTAACTCAGCCAACTGCTGCCTCTGACGTCGGCCGCATGCTCGACACAGTACAGCGGAATGGCCGATGGGACAGGAGGCAGGACTGGGCAGGGGTTACCCGCCACTGTGCCAACCACTATGCACATGGTTGACACCCATGCCTCACTGTGCTACCAACTCCTGCTCCGAGAACAACGCAGCGTGGGGAGCCACGTCTGGGATACTGTGGCCTCGGAATCAGTACCCAGGACCAATAATTCCCTCCAAGGCCTCGGCAGTTTACTTCAGGGGCTCGGCAGCCTGAGGATCCATGTCCGCCGAGCCCCCACGATGGCTCGGCCTCGGCATCTGCAGAGCCACGGCTCCCTACGACGTCATCGCACGATGACCAGCACGTCGTCCGCCATGTCCTGCCTCAAGCTGTACTGGAGCCCCACGACGCACAAAGACCAAGTATGACCGGCGCGTCACTTCTGCACGACAAGGACGGGGCCACTCCATCGACCATACCACGACAGTGGCCGGCTACAGGGCTCGGACACGCCACCCCCATTTATAGATATAGAGCGCTATGTAGCAACATATGTACATTTCTGGTTCTCCCTTAGAGTATAAAAGGGAGGGGCCGGGGCCATTTCTAGGGGGGGAACGAACAGAAAGACGAACACCCCAATAGAACTGCACGCTTCCACGCTGCTTGAAAACAACGCCTCAAGCAGCCCGCACCTCCCCCGCCGAGACCTGGGGCTAGCTCCCTCTCTCACCTAGCTTGTAACCCCCTACTACGAGCACTCCGGTGCAAGGAATACAAGATCGATCTCTCAGACTGGACGTAGGGCCTCGATTGCCTGAACCAGTATAAACCTTGTGTCTCTTTGCATCACCATCCGGTTCGGGAGCACGCAGCACAAATTTACTCGTTGGTTGAGGACCCCCCGGTTCCAAAACACCGATAGTTGGCGCGCCAGGTAGGGGTAGCTGCGTGTCGTTTTCGTCATCCCAGAAGGTCCCGGATGGCAGACCCCATACGACCATTGCGTCTCGGCACCGTAGTTTGGTTCGACAGCCTAGAGTTCATGTCTCTAGGGCATGAGTACAACATGGTGCTCCTCACTCCACGAGCCCCACCGTCCGACGATGAAGTCATGCCCCAGCAGCCCAGGCGCAGGCGGCGTCCGGGCGGCTGCTCTCGCTGCGCTCGCCAGGCACGATGCGAGCAAGGCGACCCCGACGCTACGCGAACCCGGGGCGGCACGCCACTCCCCGCCGATATCCTACGACCAGCTGTTGGTACGGGGTCCCTGGCTGGGGACCTGTCTGGCCTGAGCGTGGACAAAGGAAAATCGCCGGTGGCTCGCGGCGATGCCCAGTCGTCCAGCTCCGCTCCACCACCCCCTGAAGAGCCGACCCCGGCGGGGCAGAATCTAGAGACGGCGCCGTCCCCATACCCCTTTGGGTTGAGAAATGCCGCCGCCTCTTATGCCTATGCTTACACTGCCGCTCATGAGCACCCCTCAGAACGCCGCCAGCGCTTCGCTCTCGACCTGAGCACCCACTCTGACTCCTCGGACGAGGACAAGGCATGGCCCGGGGTGGATTTCTCCGAACTCCACAACCCTGGGGCTTTGCGCCAATTCTTGGCCGCAAGCGACTACTGCCTCGGCTATTCTGACTCCGACGATGAAGGGACTTACGATCCATCTCGTGAGTGCTTCCACGTCGGGCTCGGGATGCCAAGGGCAGGCGTAGAGGACGAGAGGACAGGCAACCATTCCCCGCCCCGGGCAGGGCCGGGCGATGCCACACCTCCGCGTCTCGAAGCCCCGACAGCACGGAACGAGAATCCCGTCCGCGTGGAGCATCGATGCCCAGACCTGGAGCAGCTCTGCGAGCTTCAAGCCAAGGTCGAACAAGACCGACTCCTTCTGCAACAGCTATGGGACACTCTCAAGCAGGAGCAGCAAGAGCGCGGTGAGGGCGGAGGAGCCCGACGGAGGGCCCGCGACATCCATCACCGCATCAACGACAACGAGGGGGATGAGCCACCCCCAATCTTTAATCGCGCTAGCCAGAATGTCGCAGCGGCTGCGATGCTGGTCCGAGCAATGCCCGAGCCCTCCACCACCGAGGGGCGACGGGTCCGCGGAGAGCTCCGCGACCTCCTCGAGACCGCAGCGGTGCAGCAGGCCGAAAGTTCCGCCTCCCGCCGGCGCGGAGGCACTTCGGAGCAACCCATGGCGCGACCTCGCCAGGGCCAGGATGCCTCGGTCCGTCCCGAGCCTGCTCGCGCGCCAACGGTCAACAGGGCCCTCTCGGTGCGCGACCGACCTGGACACCAACGCGAGGCACAAGGCGACCACGAAGTAGTTGGCAGGCGACGGCGCCACGACGACGGAGCCGCCCGGGGCTACCACCCACACCGAGGCGGTCGCTACGACAGCGAAGAGGACCGCAGTCCTTCTCCCGAGCCACCTGGCCCTCGGGTCTTTAGTAGAGCCATCCGCAACGCTCACTTTCCAGCCCGGTTTCGGCAACCTGCCAACCTCACGAAGTATAGCGGTGAGACAAACCCCGAGCTATGGCTAGCCGATTATCGCCTGGCTTGTTAGCTAGGTGGTGCGGACGATGACCTGCTCAGCATCCGCAACCTCCCTTTGTTCTTGTCAGACTCAGCGCGAGCCTGGCTCGAACACCTTCCCCCCGCATAGATCCACGACTGGCGCGACTTGGTGAGGGTCTTCGTCAGGAATTTCCAGGGCACCTACGTGCGCCCCGGGAACTCCTGGGACCTCAAAGGCTGCCGCCAGAAGCCGGACGAATCTCTTCGAGATTTCATCCGGTGCTTCTCCAAGAAATGCACCGAGTTGCCCCACGTCGGTGACTCAGAAATCGTCCAAGCATTCTTTACGGATATCATCCACAGGTTCGGAATCCCAAATACCATCATCACCGACAATGGGACGCAATTCACCGGCCACAAGTTCCTGACATTCTGCGACAACCGCCACATCCGTGTGGCCTGGTCGGCCGTAGGACATCCCAGGACAAACAGCCAAGTAGAACGTGCGAATGGCATGATCCTACAAGGTCTCAAACCTAGGATACACAACCGGTTGAAGAAATTCGGCAAGAAATGGCTTGCCGAACTCCCATCGGTCATTTGGAGCCTGAGGAATACACCGAGCCGAGCCACGGGATTTACACCGTTCTTTCTGGTCTACGGGGCCGAGGCCATCCTCCCCACTGACCTGGAATACGGTTCCCCAAGACTACAGGCCTACAACGAGCAAAGCAACCGCACTGCCCACGAAGACGCCCTCGACCAACTGGAGGAAGCCCGAGACGTCGCGCTGCTACACTCGGCCAGGTACCAGCAAGCCCTACGATGCTACCAAGCCCGGCGCGTCCGAAGCTGAGACCTGAAGGTGGGCGACCTGGTGCTGAGACTGAGGCAGAGCAACAAGGGCCACCACAAGCTAACCCCACCCTGGGAAGGGCCGTACATCGTCGCTCAAGTGCTGAAGCCCGGGACCTACAAGTTAGCCAACGAGAAGGGCGAAATCTTCACCAATGCTTGGAACATAGAACAGCTACGTCATTTCTACCCTTAAATTTCCAAACGTTGTTTACATTGTTTCTCGAAATGCAATAAAGAAGCGTTCTTAGTTGTTATAATCTTTCGAGGAACCCCCTTATAGACAAGTCAATTGTATAGAACCCAAGGACCGTACGATCGTCTCAAAGGTGAAAAGGCCGGCTGAGCCGTGAGAACGGCCTACGCCTCCGGGCTACGGTAGCTCCCTCACCACCTTTTCACCCAAAGGACAGCGTAGGCTCCGAGGAAGTTCTGTACAGAGAGCTTGTCTATCAATAGGGGCTCGACGCCACAATAGCGCTATAAGGGAGACTCG
The DNA here is from genome assembly GCF_019320115.1 of Miscanthus floridulus. Lineage (NCBI taxonomy): Eukaryota > Viridiplantae > Streptophyta > Magnoliopsida > Poales > Poaceae > Miscanthus > Miscanthus floridulus. Next base: position 7,639 of record NW_027096192.1, read on the forward strand.
GCTCTGCCTCTGCAAAGCCGAGCCTCCCTCGGGGGCTAAAAAGGGGGAACCCCCTAAGTCCCGAACACCGTTTGTTAATGGTCTTTCGTTAATGGTCTTTCAAAAAATTTCTACGCCAAACTCTCTCGCGCTCCGGCGGGACCTTCACAAGAAACCCAAAGACCAAAAGCTTGTCTCAAGGCCAAAGGGCCGGTCAAGTCGTGAGAACGACCTACGCCTCTAGGCTACGGCAGCTCCCTCACCACCCTTCGCCAAAGGACGGCTTAGGTTCCGAGGAATTTCTTTGCGGGTTCCCAAGATCGAGACAGAGGGCACAGGCTCGGAAGTAGAACAGAAAACGGTTAAAAGACGCACATACGCAAATACTTTAAAGGCCTCGATGGCCACAAAAACGTCACGATATGGCAACTAACTCAATCCGGTTACATGGCCCCTCTTGGCCCAGGTCAAGGCTCAAGGGTCGGCGGCCGGCGCGGGAGGGACCACCTCTTCTTCAAATAGACCGGCCAGCGCTGTGCCAGGTGCCTCGGCCGCCTCCAACAGCTTCACGACCTCTGCATCAGCCTCCTCGTCATCTTCTGGCAACACGTAGCCATCGCTGACAGCCTCGAGGTTGATGGTGTAGTGCGAGGAGACGACGGCCAGGGCGCGCTTGACACCCGTGTGCAACGCCCCCCGGAGCCTCTCGTGGACGCGGCCGCTCAACGCAATCAGGCGGCTCCCAAGGGAGCTGGCTAATTGGACTCCCTCGATGTCCAGGGCCTCGCAGGCGGTACAGACAGTGCTGCGTAGCGCCTCGTGCTCCCGGACCTCAACATCCAGCGCCGCTTGCGCTGCGACGGAGGTCTCAGCCGCCTGGGAGGCCTCTTTCTCCAGATCTACGTTGCAACAAGGGGTCAGGAGTCAAACGCGAACCAGAACAAAAAGAACAAGGAACACGGTTCAGCGGAACTTACCCTCGGCCTTGCTCTTCCAGTCTAAGGCCTCGACCCGAGAGGCCTCAGCTGCCTTGGTAGCCTCTGCCAAGGCGACTTTCATCAGCTGATGCTCTCTCTGCTCCGCACCCAGCTGTCCGGCTATGGCCTTGGTAGAGGCCGTCGCCTCTTGGGCCCGAGACCTGGAGGCGTCTCGCTCCTCCTCCAGTTCCTTGATCTTCGCCACTAGAGGGGTAGACTGCTCTTTAGCCGTGGCCAACTTAGCCTGAATGTCAGCACAACGAAGGCGGAGGTCCTCCACTTCCGCACTCCGCGCCGACAAAAGCCCCTGGGCATCGGCGAGCAGGCCCTTCTGCCGCCGGAGCTGGTCCCAGATATCCCTCTCCCTTCGCAGGAACACCGATTTCCCAAGGGATCGGGTCTCGAGCTCCTAAGGAGGCAAAACAAAAAACGCATGTCAAACACTGCAAGGGGGCTCAGAGAGAAAACAACGCGGCACGAGAGAGGAAAGTACTTACCTGGGTGACACCGGGCAAGTCCCGCCCCATAATAGTCATCGCTGTCTGCAGCGACCGCACTGCCAGCTGGCAGTACTGCTCGAGGGTGTCCCATCGCCCCCCCTCTGCGGTATCTTCAAGGGCGAACACGGGCTCCCCCTCGGGGTCAGCCCGGTTCCGCCAGAAAACACGCGGGAAGTTCCACCCACGGGGCTCAGGCCGTAGCCGGACAAGGGCCAAACTCCCCTCGGCGGGATCTGGGACTAGCTGCTCCACGGTACTGGCCGCCTCGACGTCCGCCGCCTCCTTCCCATGGGAGGAATCATCAGACGAGATTGCCTGAACCAGGGGCGGCGCCAAAACTTGCTCCGTCTCCATCTCCATCGCCTCGGCCTCGATGGACCCAGGGGCTCTGGCCTCTGCCATCTCTACCTCGGTGGCCCCGGCGTCCACTGCCCTGACTTCGGAGATCTTGGGGGCTCCGGCCTCACCCTCAATGGCCTTGGTGATGGTGGACGCCCCAGCCTCCTTCGCCCCAAGACCCACGACATCGCGGGGCGCGGCCTCCTCCTCCTCCACTCGCTTGGCGGCCGCCTTGGCACCCTTTTCCTGGGCAGCCGCCTCCTCCGAAACGGCCCCGCCCGACGCCGCGCCACGCTGCACGCCAGCCTGCGCCTCCGCTGCCTGATGGGCGGAGGAGCTAACGTTCACCTTGAGCGCCTTACGGGGCGCCAAGGCAGGATCTTCCACCAGATGCTTCTGGCTGGAAGCAAAGACACTCCCAAGGTCAGCATGCGACCAAGGGGCAAACAAGAAGTACTACGAACTCCACCAGAAAAAGACGCTTACCGCGAACGGGGATGCAGCCGCTTCGGCACCGCCAGCCTCCTCTGCAACGGCGGCGGTGGTAGCAGCAACACGGCCTCCGTGTCCACCAGTGCCAGCTGGCCTCCGCCGGACCCCGGCACCTCCTCGACCCTTCGCGGAGACAATGGGGTCGCCCCCACCGTCGCTCGCTCCACCTCCACCGTCGAGCTCATCGGGCTGACAGCACGCTCCTCCGACACCTGCGCCTCGGGCGTGTCGGCCTCGGTCCCGGGACAGGCCGCCACCGGCCCTGGGACACCTCCTCCTCCTAGGAGCGTTAGGCTCCTTGCCGGCGCCCCGGGCACCATCTCCCTAATGTCGGGGAGGTGTTCCAGGCAGGCCGTCCCCACCTCGCGCCCGCCGCCATCACCCGAAGAATCTGACACCGACGACGAGGGAGACGGCTCCAACGGGAGACCATCGAGCTTCTGACGCCGGCGACGGGCGTCCAGCTTTTCGCGCGTGAGGAGCTTCTTCGTGCGCTTCGCCTCCTTGGCATCTTTCTTCTTCTTCTCCTCCTCGGCGCGCGCCCTGTTCACGGCTCGCCGCCGGGCGTCCTCGGGAACGGGCGGCGGGGAGTCTCGCACGTCTCTTATCCCCTGCGAGAACGACAAAGTAAGACAACAGACAAAAAAGGCGGAAAACAAGAAGGCCACGAAAGCCTCGGCAACATCCAACTTACCAGTGAAATGTGCCCCCGCGACGGGCGCATCGGGAACGGCATCAAATCGTCGAGCTTCGGCTTCCCGTCTACCGCCTCTCTCACCCGACGCAGGGTCTCATCGTCGGTAAGGGAGAAGGCGGACATCTTGATACCGGCAATCGGGTCGCTCGGGGTCATCTCGAACAGCCGCCGCCGCCGGGCCATCAGCGGCAACACCCTCTGACGGTGAAAAGCCGCCACGACCACGGCCGCCGAAAGGCCGCGGTCACGCAGCTTCCCCAAGGCCCTCAAGAGCGGCTCCAGCCTAGGCTGATCAACCTTGATGACGCCGTATCCCCATTTCTCTGGCTGACTCTCTACAACCCGCCCGGTATAAGGGAGAAGTCCTCCGTCGTCGTTGCGGAGGTAGAACCAGCTGTCATACCAATGACGGTTTGGACGATGACAGCTGGGCCGGGATGTAGAGGGACTGCCGGTCTTGGCGCACGTGAAGAGTGCAGCCGCCGGCCCTCAGCACCTTCCGAGCCCCCCTCGTTCCCCCCGGCTTGGTGGTGAACGTCGCTCGGAACAAGTGGAGCCACAACTCCCAGTGGGGAGCGATCCCCAAGTACCCCTCGCAGACGGCGACGAAGATGGCCGCCTGCGCGATGGAGTTGGGGCTGAAATTGTGAAGCTCCACGCCATAGTAATGCGGGAGCGCCCGCATGAACTGGTCCACCGGCGACCCGAGGCCTCGCTCGTGGAAGACGACGAAGCTCACCACGTAGCCGTCGCGCGGCCTCAGCTCCGACTCGTTCCCCGGAGCGATCCACTCCGGCTCGTCAGGGTCAATGATCGGGCGAAGAAGACCGGCCTCCATGAGCGACTGCAGCTTCTCCTCGGTGACGTCAGACCGCTCCCAGGGATCCGCCGGGACCATGACGGGACCACCAGCCATTGCGCGGCGGAGGACGCTGCTACGGCGGTAATCTCTCTCCCTCTTTCTTTCAGTCTCTCTCTCTCGCCCTTCTCCTCCCCACTCTATGCTCTCAACAACGGCACGGAGGCAGCAAAAGCGAACGCGGAAAAGGTAAGGAGGGGGAGGGCGAGGCTCTTTGCGTATTTATGCAGGGACGAGACGAAACCACCGGGCGACGAAATCGGGGAAGTTTCCCCTAGAAAATCCGCTGCGGTTATCCAGATCCGGTTTTACCGCCCACGCGCCCACTCCCTCCTCATTAATCACGCGTACGGTTACGTCCCGTCGGCTGACACCACGTCGCGTCCAACCGCAGCAGCAGCAGGCGCCGTTTCGCCTCCCCAAAAAAGCCGCTTCAAAAGACGCGCCTGCCGTTGTTAGCCGTAGGGAGAGAAATAACCCCCACCCGATTCCTTTCAGGCAAAGGAACTGGGCACCGAGCCCACTACGGTCCAGGGGTTTGAAGGCTGGGCCCTTAGGGGTTTCGACAGCCGCCCCAGGGTAATAGAGTCAGGGGCGACTACGGGCGAGCCTATACGAGGCCGAGGCCCAAGCAAGCGAAACGCTTGGGACGCCCTGTGTCGTGTCCGAGACCGGCAGGGAGGTCTCCGAATGGGATCCCACCGTAGGGAGGCACCGAGCCACCGAGGCCCAGCGAACGGCCTCGGCACCCACTAGAGAAACCCTCCGGTACTCTTGGAGTGCGTCTCCGGACCGCTAGCCGACCCCCAGCGAACGGGGTACGGGCCTCCACTCGGACTTACCCGATAACAGCTCACCGGAAATGCCATCGCTCGCGCCCACCGAGGGTAGCGTGGCACTTCCACCCCTCCTTCCGAGCGAAAAGGAAGCGCGAGGGTCGAATAAAAAGTTAGGAGAATCCCTGACGGCCCCTCCTGCTCTGTGCAGAGGCTAAGGGACTCTTCCTGCAAAACATTGCCGAGGGCCCAGCGACTTGGGCTCGCACACGAGGGGGCTCGGCAAAACAAACCCTCCTTCCGAGCGAAAAGGAAGCGCGAGGGTCGTTCAAAAAGCCAGAAGGACTCCTGACGGCCCTCTTGCTCCATGCAGAGGCTAGGGAGCTCCTTCTGCAAAAGACGCCGAGACCCCGCGACCTAGGCTCGCACCCGAGGGGGGCTCGGCAGACAGACCCTCACGCGCGGGGGGCGAACCAAAAAGCCAGGGGGACCTCTGACCGCTCTCTCGCTCCGTGCGAGAGACTCGGGGGCTCCTCCTGCAACTTTGCCGAGACCCAGCGGCTCAGGCTCGCACACGAGTGGGCTCGGCAAACAGCCCCCCGTCTAAGCGAAAAGGACGTGCGGGGGACGGACAAAAAAGTCGGGAGGACCCCTGACCGCCCTCTCGCTCCGTGCGGAGGCTCGGGGGCTCTTCCTGCACCCAAGATAAAGACAAGCGACCCGAGCCCGTTATGGTCCAGGGGTTCAAAGGCTGGGC
>NW_027096193.1:0-39703 GCF_019320115.1 Miscanthus floridulus
GCATCGCCACGCGTAGAGACAACACGGAGCCACACAAGGTTAAATTTTCTTTGAAACTATTTAGAGATTTCAAGATTGGTTAAATGGTTTTAAAATTATTTCAGAAGTTTTAGAATGGGAAGTTTTTATTGAACTTGTTCAAAATTTTAGTATCCTTCGGAAGCTGCTTTGGACCTTGACTAGCTAAATAGGAAAGATGGACAACCGATGAAGTGGGTGAGAGGGGATTTTTTTTGAAAGGAGGTGAGAGGGGAGTTTGTCACGATTTGTCAGAATTCATTCATTTGAGATGGAAGAAGGGCCTTTGTGTTGTTGTATTGTTTTCTGTATGTTTTGATCGAGGGAATTTTGTGGTTGATGGTACGAGGATTAGGAAAATAATTATTTTATTAGGGCTTGCCATTTGGCCCCATGAGTGTCTTTTTAGCTCTGTGTGGCATAGCTTGAGCCCAAAAATCTGCCGCAATTCTAAAGTTTATTAATTTGCTAAAACTAAGAACCTTGAGACTCCAATTTTGACTATAATTAATAAAAAAGAGCTCAACTAAACAACTTAGGTGTGCCGGATGGGGTTCCACAGAGAGCCACCTCGACCATTCTCCTCCTGTGCTGTTGGGAATTATGGAAGCACCGCCATGCTGTTGTGTTCCGAGGTTTACCCCTATTTTTTTACTTTGTGAATTTACCCCTATGATTTCAAAACGAAGCAGCACTTTGCCCCTATTTCGTCATCCTCCCCTAACGGTGTTAAATTTTGTACAAAAGGATAGAAATGCCCTTCTGATTTTGCCCCTGTTTGTTAAGCCTATTTGTAATTTTACCCCAAATTTGGGAATTAGACATTTATGTTTGCTCAAATATATTTGGCACAACTTACGATTATTTCAATTCAGATTTGATGTTGAAAAAATATTCAAATTTTCGGCAGCACCTTGGCAACATTTTGATAGCATAATGACAACAATATGAAGCACATATAAAACACATGACAAAAATCATGGAGAAACATGTCCATATCACATTTTGAAGTCTCCCATACACCATGTGAACATTTCCACAAAAGCTACAAGTCTGCACCATGTCACCATGTCCACAAAAGCAACAAGTCTGCACCATGGCAATATGTCCACAAAAGCAACAAGTCTACACCATATGAACATGTGCACAAAAGCCACAAGCATCTCATTCAAGGACCACCTAGAGACCTAACAAACTAACTAGCCTTCCTGTTGTTCCTCTTGTTCGCCGCCCTCCTTGTCCCCTTCCTGTACCTCTGTTCATAGAATTTGGACTGGAGAGTGTTGGTTGGTTTGTTATGATTACAACAACAAATAAGTAGACAAATACAACCATAACTTACATTGGGTCATTACTGCCCTCTCTTGATTCTCTTCCTCTTCCTCTTCCTCTCGTCCTCCCCCTCACAGTTTCATTTATACTAAAAAGAGAAGAAACATGATTTGAAAATTAGCAATGGCTATAGATCGAGAAATAAGTAGTACACCATGACTTACTTAGGGTTGGTGTTGTCCTCTTGTGATCCATGTTGTGAAGAATTGAACCTTCTCTTTTGACTAGCAGTGAGACCTCCTTGGCAAGTCTTGGCTAGATGCCTTAGTTCATTGCACTCAAAACATAATCTTCTTTTCTTACTACTGCTAACCTCGTCATATGCCTTGAACCTAGACTTTTTAGGTCTCCCATGTTTCTTTCTCAATTTAGGCTTATGGATTTTGTAACCTAAGTCAACACGTGGCCACTGGTCTTTGAATCTCATTGGAATGAAAGTACCTATATATGCCTTTCTCAACCTTTCAACAGAGAAGTATTCATGGACAAAGTCATCCATTTGTACCTCTCTAGTAAGCTTTGCAATGAAAGCTAGAGCATGGCTGCAAGGCTTTTCAGTCACTTGCCAAGCCCTACAAGTACATGTCTTCAATTCCATATTAACTGAATATCTAAATCTATTGACTGTCACTTCTGCTTTTCTAGGCCCACAAATTAAGGCATCTGTACTAATGACCAAACCTATGTGACATATAATTGACATATGTTAGGTAACAACAATTTAAACTTGAAGGGAAACAGACAAATAGTAGCCATATGTACACACCTGGAGGAGTACCAATTGCTTTTTTCAAGTTTTCGACAAACCAAGTCCAACTTTCTTTAGACTCAGTCTCAATCACCCCATATGCCACTAGGAACAAGCGAATGTGACCATCTACTGCAATAGCTGCAGCCAACTGACCTCTTGACCTGCCTGTCAAGTGAGTTGCAACCATGGCAACATATGGTCTGCATCCTTGTAAAAACCCATCAATACATGGCTTTAGAGCAACAAAGAATCTCATGAAACATACATGGCCATTGTGCTCCTCAGTCTCATGTTCAACAACACTGCAAGGCACTGACCTCAGAAGCTCCGCTTGATAAGTAGGAATCAAGTCATAACAATCTTCCAACTTCCCATATATGATATCAAGTGCTCTCATCTTTCCTTTATAAACTCTATCATATGGAACATCCACCGAGTACTTCTTTTTTAACTCATCTTGCAATTCCTTTGGACCCATTTCAGGGCCATCTCGCAATAAGTCCACAACTCTATCACAAACCCATCTGTTTGAGGCCATGGACTGACCACACTTGTTGAAAGAACCGTACGTGTGCTTTGGTCCACTTGTCTTCACCTACAACACAATAATGACAATCCGACATCTTGTTAGCAAATTACATCTCAAGTCAACACACAACATGATGGAAAGGGGATCAAATTACTTTGCATCCAATGTACTTCTTGCTTGTAGATGCAAAAAAGTCCACTTACAACCCTTATCAGCTCTCTTGCATATGGCTCTAAATCTTTCTTGATCTTTTTTCATAATCTTAAAAGCATGGTCATGCAAGATAGCATGATGTGTAACTACAGACTTGCACTGATCCACATCTAGGAACACCACATTTACATCAATGCATGGATCATCAGGATCATATGAAAACTTGGGGAGCATCATACTCATCAGCATCATCAACTATTTGACCATCAGGATCAAACTCTAGGTCAGAGCAATCATCATCAGAGTCAGATGATGCAGCTAAATTAGTGTCATAGCTGCTATCAGAGAATATGCCCTTATCATTTGTGGTGCCTCCCTCATTTGTGCTGGCTCCCTCATTTGTGCTTCCCTCAATTAGGTGTACTCTACTCCTCACACTAGGATGACACCTATGTTTGGTTGGTGAAAACTACAATGGCCCATCAAAATCATTTATCTAGGCATTGATGCAAGCTACCCCCTTGTCTACATTGAGTACAAACCACTCTAAAAGATGTTCATCAGTTTTGATCTCAAATGAGTCATTTTCCAGATCATGCCATAAGGTTATGTATTGCTTAGAACCCCACATGCAATGCTCAGCTATGAAATCAATCAACTGAAGCAACCAAAGCTATGTATGTCATCAACAACTTTAGTTGGCAAAGTTTTACCCTGCTGCCATGACTTTGGCGCACTGTCTGGCAAGCTAAAAAAAGATCGAAGTCTAACAACAAGCCATATACCCCTGTGATTTGGCCTACAAACCACAAGAAGTAGTATGCGGTTAGCTAATCTAACTCAAACCATCAACATTGCAGTCACTCTGGCAACAAAAGAACAACACATAAGGGTTAGGGTTTGCTGAAACCACCTTTGCTCTTCCATGTTGATCGATTCGAGAGATCCGGTGTCTAGGAGGTGTCCTAAGCGTCATGTGCTGAGCAGGATATCCGCAAGGCATGGGGCCCTCCACGCGCGCCCCTGTAGCCACGAAGCCAGGCGCCCAGAGGAAGAAGATGACCTGTGGTCGAGCGCCGTCGGGACCTATAGGCGGACGCCGCCGATGAGCCACGGCAGGGCGCCACCGCCGCCGCCCGACGCGCGCATGCCGACCCACGGGCGGGCGCCATGGTCTCCCCGTGCCTGGAGGAAGGCCACGCCCGTACCTTGGAGCCACGGTCAGGAGGCAGCCCCGTGCCCTGGAAGCAGCCCCTCCCTACGCCCGAACCAGGAGTCGTGGCCTCCCCTCCCGTTTGGTGCTTCTGCAGCCGCCGTTGGAAAAGACACGCTCAAGCCCGATGTGAGCGATGACACCCTATGCGTTTGGGATGAGGAGATAAGGATAAGGGACACTATGGTCATTTGACCTTTGTTTTTTAGATTTAGAATTCTTTAATTCGTTTAATCCATGTCCATCTGACGGACGTCAAAAATAGGGGCAAACGGACCATTTAGTTCAAAATAACAGGGGTAAAAATACAAAGTTGGGTAAAATCACAATTAGCTTACTAGACAGGGGTAAGAACACAATTTTCCCAAAAACAGTTTCTTGCGAAGCTCATGAAATGAAATAAAAAGGGTTTTTTTGGATCGAAGCGATTACAATTTGTGTCAGAACCGCCTAATCTAATGCCTCTCAGGAGTGCTCGTCTTCCATTAGACACTAAGCACCCAAGGGAGAACACAAAATTACTCAGTCCCGTCGGGCACACCCCAGGGGAGAACCCGAAAATCCATATTTTCCATCAGGATCACAAATGAGAGAATAAAGCTTACTACATTATTAACCATTTCTTACATCACTTTTAATACAATATCAAAGTATAATATTTATTATTATAACAGTAGAATGTAATCATATTATCAGAGTTATGAACAATTTAATTGAATAGCGGAATATAAACATGTGATCAGAATTACAGCGGAAATAAATATCTAATCATGACATGATGAAGTATTGATGCATAAACTACGACAACAGATTATGAAACTTTCATTTATAAAAGCATTTGGTGATAGTTATAAATAACAACTACGATCGCAGCGTAAAGGAAATCCTCTCTAAGCCCACCAGGAGGAATCCACACACAAAGGTCAGCTTTAGCATCCACTTGTCACCTGCAATAGGGGGAAATAAAACCCTGAGTACTCAATTGTACTCAGCAGGACTTACCCGATAGGAGGAAAGAAAAGACTCCAAGGATATGTAAGGCTATCTAGCTTGTGGATTTATTGTATTTGCAGGAAGCATTACTAAGCGTGCGTCCTTATACTCGATTTCTATTAATAGACGCATTGGTTTATTAACTAACCATTCTATGTAAGCATCTGTGCTACTTTTAAGCGGGTGGTATGCAATCAGATTTCCTTTTTCTATCTTTCATCTTTTAGTTCTTACTATGATGCTAGGCACGAAATAAGCCGTATCGAATCATGAATCAATGCCCCCAGCTGGGTACCCTGAAAACACACGCCCCGCTTGTACCCAAGGCACAAGCAGAACCAACCCATCACCCTCCTGTTCTGGGGTCCTAGGTCCCCGTCCAAACTAGAACTCCAAGCCCCCGCCCCTAAGTCCTGGACTTAGTGCGGTGCAAGGACCTCCTCCACAAAAAAACCCCGATAGTCAGTCTAGAAAGAGCCGAAACCCACGACAAGAGAGCAACAAGTCTTCCAAGCGCCCATACCCATGTATGTGCTCGGGATAATAAGTCTGTGACTTGCATCGATGGCTTATGCAACGACCGGTCCTTAACCGACACAGATAGGGAAATCAGTGTAACCAAGCCATGCCCCGTGTCCACGGTGACACAACCTCTTACACCCACCAATACCCAAACCATATCCCTGCCCGGTCACCATTTTTCTTTTCCACCATTTATATTTTTCAAGTGATAATAATCCGATAATATATTTCCTATCTCTCGCGAGTGACAGCCATCACTCGACTTCATCGGAGTCCAGTAGCATAGCAATCTACATGATCCTAACATAGTAGTAAGACTCATAGGATATATATATATATATGCAAGTGGGTTCCATTCAACTCCTTAAAACTTAATGCATAATATAATTTAAAGTGCAGAAAAGTATGAGTTAAGCACCGGGGCTTGCCTAGGTAAAATATAACCAAAAGTTAGTATTTGCATCTTTAGATCATCCACCATCATCTGAATAGAAAGCACATTGCATCATCTCCTGGAGAGAATACCATTACACCATCTTTGAATTCCCAATCATCTTTCAATTGATCCGTTGATCCATCATCGTACCTATATGATATGCATTGATGCAAATGCATAAATGTAAATAATCAACGACAGCCGGAATGCTTAGAAACCCGATCATGCCTCACAAGCTAACGAGCTAGTTCTAACGGCGACCGTACTTAGGCTACATATACACGTGGTCGGATAAGGCATTATTTTCAAACAATTATTTTAGTCATATAAACCAAGGTTGTTTCTTTATTTCTATTCTATCAATTTAGTCTTTATTCGTAATAGGACATCATTATCTATTTAGCAAACTAATTATTCTGGAGCTACAAAAATTACAGTGAGTACCTAATATTGCTAGGAGCCTACTGTAAAAATTTTAGATCCAACACTATTACCAATTTATCACAACAATTCCTACAAGTTTATATTTTTATAATATTAAGTACCTTAAATTAATTATATGGCTTCCAAGAATATTATCAAATCATATGAACAAAATATACTAACAGGTAGATCATGATCTTAGGAGACTAATAAATTTGGTTTTATCATTTTTTGACAACTACACAATTTTATATTGATTTTATAAGTTTAACTAGAAACCTATATTAGAAAAGTATTTAAATAACGGAAAGGGCCGGAGGCAACCCTGTCGGCCTAGCAATCCAACGCTGACATGCGGCCTATCACGTGCGGCACCGGACTGGCCCAAGCGACAGGCAAGCCAATGGCCCAACGCGGGGACGGCGCGAGCGGCCTAGCCAGGACAGCCGACGGCCCACGCGCGGCGCAGGCACGACGGCGGTAGGCCTAGCAGCGCGCCGCGGCCCACAGGGGCGCGCGACCCAATGCACAGCGCGGCACCAGGCGGACGCGCGGCCAGCGGCCCAAGGCGGATGAGCGGTCGGGCCACGCGTGGGAGCAGGCCAGCCCAGCGCGCGATGCAAGCGGCCCAGGCGCAGCGACCTGCCCAAATCGGCCTGACAGTTTTTGCAAAAATGCCCCTATATTTCTACCTATTTGGTATGATACTATTCCTATGAGTCACCGACTTCGCATCGAGAACCTTGAAACATTCTCTAATTTCCTTTCTCACCTTCTCCCCTTCTCAGAAGCAGAGCACGACCGGGGCAGCAATCCGCCGGCCACATAAGGGCTCGTCGGCGACGGTGTTGTCGCGGGGCGGCACGTGGGGGCATCAGTGTCACAGGCCGCACCTGAGGACGGCAACAGCGTGGTCGGGCGGGACCCAAGGAGCATCCGCCACGCGCACACACGGATGGCCGTGGGACGACGGCGGCGGCTGCCTCGCCGGCGCCAGGCAGCAGGCGGCGGCAGGCGAGGATGGGGTCCACAGTACCAGGCAGACCCGACACAATCCTAGCTAGGCCCTGTGTGAGCCTTACGGTGGCATCAGTCAACAGGGACGGAGCGACGTGTGGCCACAGCGGGCGCTACGGAAGGAGCAGCGGCGATTGCGACGCGGCCGCACGGGAAGAGCAGCGCCGAGGGCGTGGTCCAGCGTGGACCAGGACGGCACGACAGGGAAGATGGGGAGGGGCGCCGATGCAAGGAGAAACGAGGCGAGGCGGCTCGGCGCGCGGCAACCCAAGGCAAGGCGCCTCGCGGGGAGACAGCGTGCCGGCTCGCCCCAATTTCATAGACACGATGTGAGGGGACAGGGAAGGACGGCATTGCGTGGCCGTCAGCTGCGCGCCTGGATGCACACGAAACGTGAAAGGACATGGCGAGGGCAGGAGCAGGGCCACGTGTAATCCTAGGGGAAATTTCAAGCGAAGCAGTACACGACAGCAACAGTGACGACACATGCTCCACGCGCTACGGCACGGCACAGAAGCAGACAGAGAAAAAGAAAGAGCAAGCAATCGACTCGACAGCGCAGTGCAATAATTTGGGAGATTCAAACGGTCAGGACGGCAGCTGTCGCGGGTACGTTACCAATTTATCTAGGGGCTAAAACTAGTCTATACGTAAACGTAAACATGTCACAAGACCAAAGCTTTTCAACTGAGCGTGCTTATCAAAATAAACATGTGAGTATATATATATCGTTTTATTTATTAATGAATTTTATTTTATTTATAAAAGTTGATTTTCATGCTTAATCTAACAGAACAAACCGTTCGCTAGAATCATTACCGGACATTCCTAAATATTTCTACGCACGGCGTAATTTAACTTGAGCATTTATTTGAGTCCATGAAACTAAGTCATACATGATTCGCTTATCGCCTCAAGTACGTTTTAAATTAAAAATCCGAGACACTCGTTTAAAAATTTTTATTTAGGCCTAAATTGCGGTGCTAAACAAGCTCGTAACACTAGGGGTGTTACACAATTCTTCGAAGTTGGAGAAATGGCATTACAATTTGGGTATTCTGAAACATGCCATTATAATTCTAGGTGTTGCTGGTGCTAGCCATTGTCTACGTATGTGAACAGCTCAGACCCACTATTAGGTTGAGGAAGGCGTACGTGACTTCCGTATGGACATCGATGCCCTTCTTGCGTGTTACAAGCTGTGGCGCCTTCTCTCCCGTTCATTCCATCACCCACCCGTGCTCCTCTCTGTCTTCCTCTTCCTTTCCCTAAGAACTCTAACCCTAGACTATAGCCGCCGCCGGAGACCTACGGAGCTACGACGGTGACCTGCGGAGCTACGACGGCGACCTGCGGAGCTGCAACGTTGGTTGTGTCGCGTTTGTGGCCGGCGCATCCACCGGAGGAGACGCAGGACCCATGAATACGATGGGCGAGGTCTTCCTGCATCTGCGTCGTAGTGCTGTGGTGGAGATGGAGGACTGCAATAGAAGGTAATGTGTGCGCGTCCCCTGTTATCAGTTTGAGCACATAGTGTAGTTGACTTGTGCTTATTTACACTTTGATTTGGGAATCGTTTTGATTGTTGGTAGGAATGGTATGTTCGCGGTAGAGGTTAAAGTCCATGGTTTCGCTACGAAAGACTCAGATGGTAGGAAATCATACACTAAAGACACTGTGATTAAGTGGGATGTGGAGTTTGGGTCTTTAACGCTTGAACTGTTGGTGTCCAGTATTGCAAATGAATTGAATGTGCCCTCTAACCAGTTACCCACAGTGTGGTTCTTTGATAAAAGACTGCATGAGGATGTCAGATTAATTAGTGAAATTCAGATGGTTGATGTCTTTGAAATGTATAAGGAAGAGATGGGTTGTCAGCTTGTAGTGGGATTGTTTGATAATAATGCTGAGTTTGATGACCTACAACCTTTATATACAATTCCTCCTGAGGTTAGATTTGAGATACCCAACAATGATTTTTCCATTGCCGATGAACCAAATAGTGCTGCTGCTAACAATCCAGAGGCTCTTAAACCCAGTACTGCTGCTGCTAACAATCTAGAAGCAGATACTGATTTAGAGCCTGAACAAGGTGATGATGTTGATGTAGAGCCTGAGAGGGAGCATGATATCTTTGATAATCCTGAAGAATATGTTGGAGTTGATGATGAACAAATCTATATTTTAGTTCCTAATGCACAACAAGCTACTAATGCACAGCTAGTTAATAATGTTTATGATTCTGTTGATGCTCACCCATCTGATGAAAATGCTTCTGCTAATGCACAGCCAGTTCCTGAAGAATATGATGAAGTTGATGATGCGGACCCTCTTGAGGTGCATGTACTCCATGATCCTGAGAATCCAAACATAGTGAAAGGGGCATTATTTCCTGATATCATTGCATACATGAAAGCAATTAGGCACCATGCAGTGAAGACTGGTTTTGAGTTTGCTAGGCTCAAAACAGACAAGACCAGGTTCTTAGCTCACTGTGCTGCCAAGGGTTGTCCATGGTGCATACATGCATCCACTATTTTTGATAAAAAAAACAATAAAGGTAATGTGTTCAACTGCTGCTGTTTATGACCTATTTGTGACCTTTTTTACATGCTAATGACCTGTTTGACATGTTTGTGCAGATAAAAGTGCTTCCTACACAACACAATTGTCCTACCACCAAGCTTAGAGAAGGAAAGATGGCAAGTCAGTGCTGGTGTGCAGACAGACTAGCAGACTGGGTGAAAAAGAATCCAAATAAGGGCCCAACGGATGCCAAAGACAAATTGGAGAGTAACTATGGAATTAAGTTGAAGTACTCCAAAGGTTGCTCTAGACCAGATTCATGGGTCTTATGAGGAAAGTTTTCAACTTTTATTCAATTGGGTTGCACAGGTTGAAATATGTTCTCCTGGTAGCATTGTAGAAATAGAATTAAAGACAATAGGTGAATAGAAAAGGCTCAGAAGAATATTTGTTGCTCTGAAGTCATGCATTGATGGGTTCTTAGTTGGTTGCATACCATTTATTGGTTTAGATGCTTCTAGTCTAAATGGGAGGTATCTTGGGCAGTTGGTTTTAGCTACTGGGGTTGATGGCCATAGTTGGTTGTACTATATTGCCTATGGCGTTTTTGACACAGAGACTGAAGATCACTGGAAGTGGTTCATGCAGAATTTATACAGAGCTATTGAGGACCCTCTAGGATTGGTGATTTGTCCAGATGCTTATAAAGGCCTAGAAAAAGCTATGGGAGTTGTCTTCCCACATGCTGAGAACAAGGAGTGCATGTGGCATTTGTACCAAAACTTCATGAAGCGCTACTCAAATGATGTGTTCACTGACCATCTGTATCCTGCTGCAAGGAGCTACATAGAAGGCATGTTCAGGTGGCACATGAAGAAATTTTTTGAGTTTGCTCCTGATGCAATTGAGTACCTTGAGGAACACTATTCTAGGATTTGGTACAGATGTGCCTTCTCAGAGCTTAGCAAGTGTGATTACCTAACTAACAACGTGTCAGAGAGTTTCAATGCATAGATTAAAAAGCTGAAGGGACTTCACCTCCATGAGTTGTGTGACAGACTGAGGGTGCTCATAATGGAGAAGAGGTACATTAGGAAGAAGATTGCAAGGCAGTGGGAGGATGGCATCCTCCTAGGTGTACTCAAGGATCTCCATGCCATTAACAAAAAATTAAAAGTAGTCAAGGTTGCAACCTGTGATGATGGCATTACAGAGGCCACAATATTAGATGACCGGAACAACCAGAAAAGGCACACAGTGGATCTTAAAAACCATAAGAGTTCCTGCAGGAAATGACAAATAACTGGCAAGCCTTACAAGCACGCCCTGGCATGGATTTGCTCTAACAGAGGAGTCCAAATCTCTAACTATGTCCATGAGTATTACTCTGTTGCAAAGTTTAGAGCTACACATGAACAGAGAGTGGAACCTAGGCCAGACAGGTCCCAGTGGCCTCATTTTAAGTTGGGATTTAAAGTTTTCCACCATTACTTGGAAGAAGACCAGGTAGGCCTAAAGTGGTAAGGATAAGAGGTTGCTTGGAAAAAAATAGTACAAAGAAGAAAGTGAAATGTCGAAGGTACAAAAGAAGAAAGCAGAACACCGACAAATCCTACAAAGACAACGACTAGAAATGAAGAATCAAGCACAATCTGCATGTTCTTGTTGTCGACTTTAGGCTTCACTACAGGCATGTTCTTGTTGTCGACTTCAGGCTTCACTGCAGGCATCACCTCAACATGTAGCATCTTTATTTTCCAAACCTCTGCTACAACACTTTCTAGTGTTTGCTTCACCAGTTCCAATTCTTCCTTCAAATCGGCGCAACAAACACCAGTTGCATCCTTCACTGACTGCACCCTCCGTTCCTCTATTTCCAAGGCCATATACTCCTTCACAGAGCGGATGTATGGGCAGGTACTATCATCATCCTGCAATCGAAACAAAGGGCATAAATCAGAGATAAATCAACACACAGCGAGCACAATAATATCAAAAATCATAACCTTGATGTTGTACCGTCACTTGAGGTACCACTCGCCCTTTATCGCCGGTTGCTTGCTCTGGATGCGGACCAAAGCAACATGGCAAAAGGGGCACTCCCTTCTACCACTGGCCGTCGAGCTCGAGCCACTGAAAGTTGCCTTCATGGTGCTGCGACTCCACTTCCCGGCCATGGCTTCAAAGTTGGGCGCCGCCATCGAACCGGCGGTGGCCGTGTCAGACTGCTCCGTCGTGGGCTGCGACGTCGGCTAAGGCAGGGGTTTGGATGATGGCTAGATTCTAGGGTTAGGGTTCTTGGAGGAGGGGAACGGAGAAGGATGAGCACAAGTCATCGTCGCAGCTCTGCAGGTCGCTGTCGTAGCTCCGCGGGTCTCCGGCGGCGGCTACAGTCTAGGGTTAGGGTTCTTAGGGAAAGGAACAGGAAGACGGAGAGGAGCATGGGTGGGGGATGGAATGAACGGGAGGGAGGGCGCGGCGGCTTGTAACACGCAAGAAGGGCATCGATGTCCATACGGAAGTCATGTGCGCCTTCCTCGACCTGACAGTGGGCCCGAGCTGTTCACATACGTAGACAATGGCCAACACCAGCAACTCCAAAATTATAATGGCATGTTTCAGAATACCTAAATTATAATGGTATTTCTCCAACTTCGAAGAATCCTAATGGCTTCGATAAAAAAAATACCAATAAAAAAACAGTTACAATTACGACATCAGAAGGCTCTGGACTGGAGTCGATCGTCGACTACTCGACTTCGACAGTTCTCTTCATCCGCGGCAGCGCTAAACCAAAAGGCAATGGCGGCGCGGGCGGCGAAGAGCGTATGCGTGACCGGCGCGGGCGGCTTCATCGCGTCGTGGCTGGTGAAGCTCCTCCTCTCCCGTGGCCAATACACGGTCCGCGGCACCGTGCGCGACCCTGGTAAGGCTCTCAGACCTCGCCCCCTGACTTCTTGGCACTCGGCTGGCGATTCTTGTGCTCCCTCCGTCTAAAAAGGATTGCACTTCAATTTTTTTTTTTTACGAATCAACTATTTTCTAGCTGTTTAAACGTTCTTGAGCGCGGTGCTGCCGTCGTCGTGGATGAGGAGTGGGGACGCCGCCGCCGATGTAGAACCGAAGACGTCGCAGCTGGGTGGTGTGAGGGCGCCGTCGTCGTAGCTGAATCCGGCGAGGGGACGTCGTGACCGGATCCACCAAGGGGCCTACCGAGGGATGCCGTGCCCGCAGGTCGGGCCGCGCCGCCGCCGGAGGGGCGGATGAAGATGCCGTGGGATCCGTAGCCTCCTCGATGGATTCGCGGGATACGCCGGCAAGGGAGCTGGGGAAGGCCGACCGCCTGGGCGCTGTGCGCGGGCGCACCTCATTCTAGGCCGCCGCCACCGATAGTACAAGGGCCCGACGCCGCAGGTAGATTGGGGGTGGGGAGGGTGGTGCCGCCGCTGAGGAAGGTTAGCACCGCCACCGTGGGCGGAGCCATGAGCGCGGGCTAGGCCGCGCCACCGCCAAGGTGCTCCATCCGCGCTGGCCTGGAGCGCCACCTCGACCGCCATTGGGGTAGGGGTCGGGACGGCCGCCGCAGTCTCCGTCGGGGTGGTGGAAGGCCACTGCAGATTTTTGTTTTGTTATCATGGACCAAGAAATTTGTTATATATATGATGAAGATGTATCTTTTTCTCCGGTAAAAAAAAAAAGATATATCTTGTTTGTGCTCTAGGTGCTAGCAAGAATGCTCATCTCAAGGCGCTGGAAGGAGCTGGGGAAAGGTTGCAGCTTCTCAAGGCTGATTTGTTGGACTACAGCAGTGTTGCATCAGCAATTGCTGGCTGTGAGGGTGTCTTCCATGTAGCTAGCCCTGTCCCTTCCGGTCGGTCCTCCAACCCTGAGGTGAATTTGTCAAGAACATCTATTTCATATTTTGTCTCCTGAAGTTTTGAGGTTAAATAAGGAGGCGCAGAACACAGTTATTTCAAAGGCTGCAACCAATGCTACTCCTGGGTCCTGGCAAGGCTTTGCTTCCAAGTCTTCAAGCTATAATTCTAACCTGACATGGAATTTTCTTTAGCATCTATTTTCATAAACCAGGAAAAAATTCAGAATGTCCTCAAATTATTCTAATTCATATGAGACATGCTGAATTCATTTAGTATCTTGAAACAAGCGTGAGATATGCAACATTTGATCATTTCTTAAGGGCATCTGTGTTTAACTGCAACTCAATTAGTGGCAACAGACAATGTTTTATCATTTCTTGCCTGCGCAGCATCATTGTGGCTTAGCTATCTGGTTCTACCTGTAGACATGTAAAAATTGGTTAGTTTATTAATGAGCACGTGATATGATAATTTATCCTTTTCTTGCCTCTCACCAAATATTTCTGACATACAGGTGGAGGTCATAGGTCCTGCTGTAGTAGGAACAACCAATGTGTTAAAGGCTTGCTATGAGGCAAAAGTTAAGCGAGTTGTGGTGGTGTCTGCTGTTGCAGCTGTATTCAGTAACCCTAACTGGCCTAAGGACAAGGCCTTTGATGAAGACTGTTGGTCAGATGAGGATTACTGCAGGAAGAATGAGGTGATACAGTTGTCCCTTAGTAAAGCAATGGTGTTGCTTGTGCAAATGACGACATAGCATAGAGGAAAAGAATTATCTTGCACTATCACAAGAATTATCTTTTGACATTCCTGCATGAAAGTTTAACTTCTCTGAGTTCCTTTTTGGCCAAATTGGGGGATGAACTGATTAGTATGTTTTTGTGTCAAGATTGCAATCTTAATTTACAGTTAATCCTCATAGTCCATATGGTTTGAAACCCCTTATTTCCTATTCATGCATTATATCCTTATTTTTCTTGTTGCACTTCCAAAAGGGAAGCTTAACTCAAAGAAACCATGTAAGGCAGGCCAATAGTCCGCAAGTAAAAAAAAGGAGGTCTAGGAGTCATCAATCTATCAACGCACAATGCCTTCTCCTAAAAACTCTTCATAAATTCTTGAATAGAATAGATCTCCCTTGGGTCAGTTTGGTGTGGGAGAATTATTATGGGAATGGGACTCTTCCAATTTTTGCAAATAAAGGATCATTTTGGTGGAGGGATATAGTTAAGCTCCTCAATATTTACAAAGGTTTGGCCTCCCCAATCATTGGAGATGATCGAACTAGTTTTCTTTGGCAAGATCTGTGGGATGGGTTGGTGCCACAGCTGCAATTTCCTGAACTCTTCTCCTTTGTTATGAACAAAAATATCTTTTCAACAAGCAATCCAACTAGAAAATTTACACAAACTCTTCCACCTGCCTCTCTTGGTGCAAGCTTTTGATCAATATTAAGGTCTCGAGTTGAAGCACAACAATATGGCACTATTGAAGAGTGAGACCAGTTGCATTATATCTAGGGCAACCGTAATTTCTCCTCTTCTCACGCTTATAAAGTATTAGTGGGGCACACAACTTTACACTGGATGCTTATGAAAGACAGACTAAGCACGCGAGGTTTGCTTCAACGTCATAACATGGATTTGCCCTCCTATGATTGTGTTCTTTGCTAACATCTGCTTCTTCACTGCCCCTTTGCTTTGGATTCTTGGAGTCTAGTTTTGCTGCAAGTGCCTCAGTTGATTGATCCACATCTTGTGTTACAAGCTTTCAAGGAGAACCTAGCAGTTTCTTTCTTCATGGAGATCATTGTTTTACTCGCTTGGAGTATTTGGGTAGTGGGAATTACTGCATGTTTAGTCAAATCTCGCTTTCTGTGCAGGCTTGCAAATCCAAGTTCATTCATGAGTTCGTTTCGCATCGTGCGAAGATGAGTTATTTCCCCCTTATAAGTGACTGGCTAGATTTTTTTTTGTGTAAACCTAGCTTCCTTTTCTTTGTTTGTTCAGTTGTTTAACTTTTTTCTAATATATATTTTTATTCAGTAGGGGTTCGCCCCTGCTGTTTCTTAAGGAGTGCTACTCAAGCCACCTAACCAACTCAGCTAGAGGCCCTAGGTGGAATTTATTAAGAAGAAAATAGGCTCCCAAATTCGCCTCAATGAGAACTTGAACCTGGGTGGTTTGGGCATACATCAACACCCTCGACCAACTGAGCTAAGCTCAGCTTCCTTTAAGCTTAACAGTTAATTTGCTGTGTCATATAATGTCCTTGTACTAACCACAGAAAAATGTTGCTATTCTTGTGTTTCTTCTTGCTGATCTGGCTTGCCTAAAAAGATATTTGTTTTATCGTGCAGGATTGGTATTACCTTTCCAAAACTCTGTCCGAACGTGAGGCTTTTGCTTATGCAGCAAAAACAGGGCTGGATGTTGTAACTATTTGCCCGTCCTTCGTATTTGGACCCTTGATGCAGTCTATAGTAAATGCAAGTAGTAAAATACTCCTTAATTATTTCAAAGGTATAGGTTAATCCTATGTTAGTTTTCTACTCCTATGTTATGTTAGTTTTCTACTGGTTTGCGTTCAGTTATATAATTAAAAAATTAAAATGATAATCTAGTCAATAGTGTTTGTCTATTGTTTATTTCTGATTATCCATAAAGCACATTGATCAATTGCTGCAAAGTACTTTATATACTTAAGAACAAGCTTCAATTAGCCTACTTAATTTAGCGGTTTAGTTATTTTTTAAGTACATACATTTCTTCTGCAGGAGATCGTGAGACTGTTGAAAATAGACTCAGAAATATGGTGGATGTTCGTGATGTTGCCGATGCTCTTCTTCTGGCTTATGAAAAACCAGAAGCGTCTGGACGATACATCTGCAGTTCAAATCCAATAAAAGTTTCTGATATGATAAACATATTGAAGACCTTATATCCAACTTACTCTTATCCCAAAAAGTAAGTCTCACCTCTGAAATAGTTTTGTCTCTATGCATTGAGTTTCGTTCCCCTCTTAACCTCATCAGCTGATTTTTATCGACACATCAATAAATACTTGCTGGCAGAATGGCCTTGGAAGAGAAGGATGCTAAAATGCCACTGATTTAACAACAAAAAACTCTACTGTTTGTTTATGTTATGATACTTCTTGAACTCATTGTGTAATCACACCATTAGGTAAGATGAGGTGTCTACTGAACTTAAGTAAGTTTGATGTGGGTATGACATTCATATCTTTTAGATACTTCCATGCATCCACAGAAATTTGGGAGATTTGATTTTAACTCTGAATGTTTTGGTGAACTGTTGAATTCTTGTATTGTTCTTCCTTTCAGTTTTGCTCTCTCTTGACTTGGTTGGGACTTATATTTTCGTATTTCAATGTTTTTTAGCTTTGTTGAAACGGATGACAACTCCATATACAGTTCTGAGAAACTTCAGAAGCTAGGGTGGACCTTCAGGCCTACAGAGGAAACCCTCCGTGATAGTGTTGAATCCTACAAAGCATTTGGCATCCTGAATTGAGCATCCAACTGGGACAGTGAAACAGCAGTTCCAACAGTCCAATCCCTATCTGGTTCATGTAAACCGTGAAACAGAACATGTTGATAACAGATTCAATAATTGCATCATGTTGGAATAGCACTGTATTTTTTTCAGTGTTATCTGGGGCTTCCGTACGAAATGAGCAGGCCAATGCTGACTGTTGCATGGCTTCTGGCGTATTTACCATTGATAGAGCTAGAAATGTACTATCTTGCACTATTGCACTTAACTTGGGATGACCAAGCCGATACCAGTGTGCTGCAGGGGCGACGGTGAAGAGTGGAGACGTAGAATCATGTGCTATGTCCTGAGACCATTAACAGAAAAATACAAGCCAAATTCGACGGTGAACCTGTTGTCAGGAGGGAATTTATGGACGGAGACAAGGTTTTGATAGAAGACAACCAAAACAATTTTATAAGACGTTGGATGAAGGTCATGTTGCCACGGAGAAAAGAATGAACACAGGAAGTGTCATCTGAATGACCATGGATTTGCCACCCGGTGTTTGCGTGCAGCATACTTGTACACTAGGGGCATAGTAGTCTTACTCTTACAAGATCACACTAACCATGTTTGTGGCATGACCGTCTAGCTTTTACTTAGAGAGCGTGGACCTGGTGTTGACTCACTTCTGCATGGGGAAGGCCCACGGACTCATTGGAGTTACTCAACCTAGAGCTTGGTTCTTGCGAGGGAGTCCAACAACGACTAGAGGGGAGCATGAGCTTCTCAATACCTTCATCAATAGGAGTTTGCATTCTATACCTCTCTTAAGCTTCTGCACTTATATTATGTACCTAGGTTGTGTGCTTACATTTCTCAAGGGGGTTCTAGAGAGAGGCAGAGATGAACTAGAGAGAGGGAGTGAAGTGGAGAGTGTAGGAGAGTGAGTGAGTGTGTCCTGCAGCCGGTGAAGCAACTTACGAAGTGGAGACGACTGTGCTGACAGGTGGGGCTAGGAATGCCCTAGTGAGGATAGCTCACTATTGTGCATGAAGTGATCTGGCGAGCGGTCCGTGGGTGTGCTGGATGGTCCGCGGGGACACTAAGTTTGTGAAAATTGTTAAGTCTATGGACATGCTTTCGTGAATGGTCCGGAGGTGTACCGGACGGTCTGTGGGAAGATGGCAACACCCAGAAAATTCAGTTTAGTGCAAATGTAGTTTTTAAAATGCATATGATGCTTATGAAAATGACAATGTCATGATCGAATCGTGACACGCAGAAACTGTGTAAAGGTGCCAATGATTAGTTTGGCTTGTGGGCTTATAAATAGAGGGTGTGGCTAGTTATTGGTTTGTGCTTGCAAAGTATCTGCTACATAAAACCTAGACTGCGGCAACACCAAGCATTACAGCTAGATAGACTATTGCAAAGAGGAGCTTGAAACACACGCAGGCATAACACAACAAGGAGCAGCTCCGACGAGAGAAGCGGAAGATGGAGCAGAGGCCTGGCCATAGGAGTGCCCCAACAATGCCAAAAATGAAGGGGAGCGACATCCGCAGACGCCACCATCATTGGAACGAAGCACACGAGTAGGGGAGTGACACACAGGCACGCACGACGAACGGAATTTTCAACGATGCCTCCAAGAAAGTAAATGACGCAAGCTGCGCCATCGCCGCAGGCCCAGAGCAAGAAGGAGGGCATGTTTCACCCAGAATCCATTAGGCCACAGAGCCGGGGAGGTTGCCCAAAAGCCCCGCCTAGCCCAACACCTCATCGGGCACACCATGAGGCCCGCCGCCTAGAACGCTGCCACACGGGAGGCCATCACGGTGATCGCCACGGCCGTTGCCGACCCCCACTGCCACCGCAAGCTCTCAAGAGGGGCGTGTCCCTCGCTAGACGCAATGCAGCAGCTACGCAAAGAGCAAGCTAGACTGGTGCGGCACGCCCCTGCCGCCGCCACCATGGCCCCAAACAACCGAGCAAGCACACGGACAATGGAGTTTCAGAGGTCGTAGATCCAGTGTGGAGGGCACCGGATCCGTCCTCGGTGAGCTTAGACCACGCCGCTAGTCACCCGCCAACCGGAGGAGGAGAGAGAGGCTGTAGGAGAGCGAGGATGAGGGAGAGCAGCGGAGGGGGGGCAGTGGATGGCGGCCTTTTTGGGCGCCACCGCGGCCGTCGCCGCCGCTCACAGAGCGGCGGCGACGGCCAGGGAGCAAGCAAAGGAAGGGCCCTTCGGCGGCGATAGCGCATCGCCACACGTAGAGACGACACGGAGCCACACAGGGTTAAATTTTCTTTGAACTATTTAGAGATTTCTAGATTGGTTAAATGGTTTTAAAATTATTTCAGAAGTTTTAGAATGGGAAGTTTTTATTGAACTTGTTCAAAATTTTAGTATCCTTCGGAAGCTGCTTCGGACCTTGACTAGCTAAATAGGAAAGAGGGACAACCGATGAAGTGGGTGAGAGGGGAGTTTTTTTTTTGAAAGGAGGTGAGAGGGGAGTTTGTCACGATTTGTTAGAATTCATTCATTTGAGATGGAAGAAGGGCCTTTGTGTCGTTGTATTGTTGTCTGCATGTTTTGATCAAGGGAATTTTGTGGTTGATGGTACGAGGATTAGGAAAATAATTATTTTATTAGGGCTTGCCATTTGGCCCCATGAGTGTCTTTTTAGCTCTGTGTGGCATAGCTCGAACCCAAAAATCTGCCTCAAATCTGAAGTTTATTAATTTGCTAAAACTAAGAACCTTGATACTCCAATTTTGGCTATAATTAATAAAGAAAGAGCTCAACTAAACAACTTAGGTGTGCCGGATGGGGTTCCACAGAGAGCCACCTCGACCATTCTCCTCCTGTGCTGCTGGGAATTATGGAAGCACCGCCATGCTGTTGTGTTCTGAGGTTTAGCTCCAAGCGTGGACAGATTAGTTGCTACATGCAGATCCACAGCAAGACTATGGCAATGTCGCTTGCCTCGAAACTCTCATGTTCTAGCTAGTTTTTGGAGTTCAATTGCTTGGATGTAACTACTCTCCCATGCTGTAACCTCTGGCTCCAAGCCAATTTTCGGGATTCATATCCTCCACCCACCATGCTAAGCCTAGATTCTGTGGTAATATAATCTGGTGGGGACTGTTCGTCCCCGTTGCCTTTTAAAAATAAAGAACCACATATTTTTCTAGAGCTAGGAGTCCTTCGCTCCAAAATTTCTTGGCTGGAGCTCTGACAAAGGGAGCCACAACCCAAAACCATTTTTCCCTGTCGCATCAAGTACTCCCCTAGGTTTGCAACCTCCTTCACGAGCACATCCAGCTTCTCCTACGTTGCCAGCGTACCAACGGGGTAAACTTTTGCCACCGTCACGGACCCATACGCGTGCCCGACACAAGGTTCTGAGAACTCAGCGCGCACTCCAATCGCCTTTCTGGCCCACATATCAGAGAGAAGGGCTAAAAAAGGCGTGGACAGCTCAAGTACGAAGCGCGCTAGATAAAAAGAATTCCGCCAACCTTATCCTCACCTCCGCCCTAGAGGCCGCAACTTCTCTCGATCTCCCCCAAATATGTTCATCTCTATGGTACCTTCGTCCTCACAAAAGCACTGGCCCCCTCTCATTCCTCGCCGTCGGGCGCCGGCGCCAAGACCTCCACCGTTGATGGTCTAATGCCGAACACAAGCGCCCCCATGCCCAACTCCTTTGACAGCCGCCGCTATACTCGTTGGGCCGCCGGCGCTGCCAATCGCCACTCTCCGCTCTCACTTCTCGATGCTGCCACTAGGACCGCCACGCTGTCGCAGGTACTTACAATAGTACACTGGCAACCCCTACCTCTCCTCTGATCTCCCTCTCCCTACCAAATCATCCTCATCTCTCCAAATCATACACAAAAAGAAGCTTGTAGATATGCATGCCACAAGATTTTAGGGTAGTGGTGCTCGGCCTTGTTTGCTTCCCCTTCCTTTCCCATCAAAATTCCAGTCTGTATCTTCTTGCAGGTAGATTCCATCAAGGGAGCAGATGATTTGAGTGATTGGACCAACATGTAATTTGTTCTAATTGGATTGTAGGCGCAGTCTTTTGAGCAGGTATGGGAGTGCAAAGGAAAAACGGACGCCGAATCAATTGATGACGGTTTTCTATCAGGAAGATGGACTTTCCCGTAAGTTTATCCCTGACGGCGTATCTCTGACGGTAACCGTCACGGACGACGTTCTTTGAAGGTATTAGCCATTTTCCCTGACGGGCCAGGAAAAAAATTTTGCCTGGTTGCAATAGGTAAACCCACCATATGTACGCGAGGCCGATATTAAGAGGTTCCCTTGTCTGCTAATGCAACAACTAAAGAATCTATATGTTAGGAAGTAATGTATCCAATGAGCTGTACAACAAGTACATACGAAAAGGAAAATATCTCTAACAATATAGCCAGCAAAGGGATGGTTCCGAACTATCCTTGCTCTCACTTTATTTTCTTGGATGGATGCATATCATGGCCTTGTTTAGATCATCTCCAAATTCCAAGTTTTTTCACTCTTTTTCCATCACATCAATTTTTAGCCGCTTGCATGGAGTATTAAATGTAGGTAAAAAAAATAACTAATTGCACAGTTTAGTTGAAAATCACGAGATGAATCTTTTGAGCTTAGTTGGTCCATGATTGGACAATATTTACCAAATAAGACGAAAACGCTACTATTCATCGAGTTGCAATTTTTTGCAATCTAAACATGGCCCATGCATACCAGTGAATAATTAATATCAGCAAGGATGTACTGAAGTGTGAAGTCCCACTCAATACTGCTGATATAATGCTTTCTCGTAATCTGGCGTGCTCAGGCTCAGGGACATGTGCAAAAAAAAAAAAAAAAAAACACACAGGCCGCCCACAGGAACAGGTTCCCCTTTTGTTGTATATACGCATGCACCCAGCAACGTTTTTGTATGAAGTATACACTGTACAAGATGGCACGATCGCAGTATCTGCAAGCAACGTTTTTGTACTGTAGCATCGTATTAAAATATAATATAACTAAAGAAAAGCAGCAAATTTTTGTTGTGGAATGGAATTCCTAAAGTAGCTCCAGCGCATTCCTAGCTCAATATCATTGTTATGGTATGTACAAGATATAGAAATATAATAAATAGATAAATACGACTACTAAGGAAAGGTAAATTAATTAATTGTTATGGTATGTAGCAATGGAGGCAGCAGGCGGGGGAACGACGATGAAGACGGTGTGCGTGACCGGCGCGGGCGGGTTCGTGGCCTCATGGCTCGTCGAGCGCCTCCTCGCCGGCGGCCGATACATGGTCCACGGCACCGTCCGCGATCCCGGTAACTTGTTGATAGATAAAGGATCCACGGCACCGTCCTGAGGAGCTTGAGCGACTGAGTGAGTGTGTGTATGACGATCCATTCGTGCGCAGGCGACGCCAAGAACGCGCACCTGCTGGGGCTGGACGGCGCCGCGGAGCGGCTGCGGCTATTGAAGGCCGACCTGCTCGACTACGGCAGCGTGGCGGCGGCCATCGCAGGCTGCGGCGGCGTCTTCCACGTGGCCTGCCCCGTCCCCGACTATGCCCTCACTGACCCCGAGGCACCAGCACTCTCGCGCCCTTTCTCCCCTCTGCCTCGACAATGCAATGCATGCCTTTTCAATTCGTGTGATCTCCATCGGAGACAGACAGTCACCGTACGTACGTCTCCATATGTTGTTGTTGTTGCAGGTCGAGATTCTGGCTCCTGCCGTGACGGGCACCATGAATGTCCTCAGGGCGTGCTCCGAGGCCGAGGTAGTCAAGAGGGTCGTCGTGGTGTCGTCTCTCTCGGCTGTGATGATAAAACCTGAGTGGGGCGAGTGCAAGGTCATGGACGAAGGTTGCTGGTCTGACGTCGACCTCTGCAGAACCACTGAGGTCACAAACCAACTGGAACCCTTTTGCATGCGTGCCCTCTGGGAAATTTGATATTAATATTGTGTTACCCATGTTTCATCAACAAATATGAGTTGATTGATGAACTTAGGCCCTATTTGGTTCTCCACCAACTAAGACCGAGTTCGTTGGGCATGCATATGGGGAACGGGAACAGGGGATGGTTTTCCATCCCTGTCTCCGTAAACCCGACAGGAACTAAATTATTTCTGTTTCAATTCGAGTAGAGATTAAATTGGTCTCGTCCCTGTCTCCTAAAAGGAGAATTCTCCACACAGAATAGGCGATCGGGGCCCACTGCCATCTCTACCACCAACACATGCCACGTTGGTTGTACCGCCGCCGCAGATGAGCCAAAGAAAATGGACGCCACAATTGTAGCGAGAATTGATACGTGAATAGTTGAGAAACTTGTGGCACACCACAACTAACCTGTTAATCAAATAAACAGTCTTACTTTTGTTGCAGTCGCATGTGTGGCGTGGCAAAGTGAGGTCCTGAAACAAACTGGCCCATATATAATCCCTGTGTCAAACAAACCCTTACGCGTGGCACACACGCGCATGTTTTATTAACTGATTGCTTTGTTGTGTCTATAGTAGGTCGTAACCAAAGCTATCTCTCTCCTTTGACATAATGACACATAGTTTTCCTATGTGTTCGCGGAAAGAAACCTTCGTACAGAAAAGTACATATAATCACTGGATGTCGACTGTCGAGTGACAATGATAGGGATGCTGCTTGTGCTTTGGTGCTAGCTAGATCGATTTTGGTTAAAACTTTTGTAGGGAAAAGTGCATATTCAGCTATTGTACTGTAATGTCAGTGACTTCAGCCAGAGAATCAGAGACAAATAATCACTTGTATTAATTGTGCCTAATCAAGCACTCCAACGGGCCAGCTGGATTATAGGTCATTCGGACAGCAAGGAATGCATATTATTCTGATTGGAAGGGTTCTTAACTTTTCCTTTTAAAACCTGCAAAACATGTGATTTTTCACACACATTCTAATTTTGTTCTCTCCCAATTTCTTCACTCTTCCAGAACTGGTATTGCCTTTCCAAGACACTGGCAGAGCGGGAGGCATTTGATTACGCCAAGAGAACTGGGATCGATGTGGTGTCAGTCTGCCCATCACTGGTGATTGGGCCCTTGCTGCAACCCACACTGAACGCGAGCAGTTCGGTCGTGGTTGATTTCCTCAAAGGTTTACTACTTTTTTCTTTCCTTTGATGAATTCTTGCACAATTTGTAGCACATCCTGTTGGATTAATTTGAGACCTGAAATGTGGTTTGTGTTATGTCTTTACAGGAGATCGCTTGGTGAAAATGAAACTGAGACACTTTGTGGATGTTCGCGATGTCGCTGATGCTCTTCTCCTAGTGTACGAGAGTCCGGCGGCATCTGGGAGGTATATCTGCAATTCGCACCCAAGGCTGGTATCTGATGTCATAAAGCTACTCAAGAGCTGGTACCCGACTTATCAATATGCCACCAAGTAAGCCTGTTCTTGATTATCAGCAATCGTGTTGCTTCTTCCAAACTCCGATCATACATATAAGTTAATCTAAGTTTGTCTAAACTCAGTTTCGTTTAGTTCTGATTATTAGTATCCAAGTGTGCGAAAAACTAGTTAATGTTGCACATGACGTCAAGCGGTCAAGGTAATTGTGGTACTTTTGATTATAAGTATCCAAGTGTACTTAGAATGTCGTACTAGTGTTCTTTGTTGCTTGGAAAGGCAGGACATAACCCATTATGCTATATGCTGTGCTGTGCTTTGTGAAATTAGTAATCCTAAGAGCATGGAGTCTTATATCAAACTGCTAAATTGGAAAAAGGAGCATGTAAGGATGTTGGCCCTGTTCGCTTTGCTGAAAAACCATGGCTGAAAGTACTGTTCGCTGATTTGTTGTGAGAGAAAAACACTATTCGTTCGCTGAAATAATACGGCTCATAAGACAAGCGAACGGGGCCATTATCATGTGACCTCTCATGGAGAAGAGCTCTGACACAAGTAAAGGAATGATTTTTACTAACGGTCAAAATCGATCTTCAGGGCCGGTTCAATTAGAATGTCATAAGTGCTTCTCATGTAAGCATACCCTGCCCAGCCCAAGTTGCTGTGGTTCCGTGTGCGGCACGCACACTCTGCAAAACCCCAAACAACAATTAGAATGTCATAATAGTGACAGTGATCCTGCTTAGTACTTATCTTATGTTGTTGCTCATGCTGTTCCATTGAAGTTTTGATTTCTCTTGGGGCATGGTGGGTGAATTTGAAATGGCATGGTCAATGCAATCTGACGTACTGCATATACATATTTTGTTCCCCAACCAATGGCAGGTTCGTCCAAGTGAGCCACGAGCCTCCATTCAGTTCCAAGAAGTTGCAGGCGCTTGGCTGGAAATTCAGGCCGTTTGAGGAGACCCTCAGGGACAGCGTTGAATCCTTCAAGGCAGCAGGTGTCTTGGATTGAGGAAACACTACTTCATTCCCTGTCGCATTTGAAAATCAAAGTCGTTGCCTCATACAGTACATCATTGTCTTTGATCGATAATTGGGATGAGTAATGTAAGTATCAAAAGGGATCAAAGTTTTTTCATGTAATAAGCGGCATTTGGGCAATAGCAATAATAAGTATATCAAATTTATATGAAGGTATGTTATTGTTGGAGTCTTTAATTTGAATATCATGAATCAAGGAAGTCATGTACTACTATAGAATCCTCATCACCGCTGACTTCGTGCTAAATTTGACAGTGATGATCATCTTCATCATCCCCAGCTTAGAACCAATGGTAAAAATTGATTAAAATATTGAAAAATGCCCACACCGTACTGCCGGGCACCGCCCGACAAGACGCCTAAAATCGGATGCCTGAGACTAGGGTTGTGCCGGCGAAATCCAAGGCCTGTATAATTCTACAATAGGCATTGACGGTCTAGAAAAATAGAATAATAAGTTAACGATAATCCTACAAACAAGACGTCCTAGCTACTCGCTCCGGACAGACACGTGGCGTGACGAGCACCACAACTTTGACTACCTCCATCTCTTATTCTCATCTGGACACCGCTGGCTCACTCTGCTCGGCGTTCTCCCCACCGCGCCCTAACCTTGCGCCGCTCGCTCCTGCGCTGCCGCGCGCCCCACCTGCGCCGCTCGCTCCTCGCTCCTCTGCCCCGCCCGTCACGTGCCCCATCCGCACCTCGCTTCTCGCTTCGGCCATGTGCCGCGCCGCACACTCCCTCTCGTAGCACGCACCGCTCGCCAGGCTGAGCCAAGGCCGGTGCTAGTGGCGCTGGTTGGTGGTGGTGCTCGCGCACACCACAGGTACTGGGTGCTAGTGGTGCTCATGCGCCGCCGCTCGCGGCCGGCTTCGACCCCGATGGCTGGAATCGACCAGCCCAGGCTTTCCCTCTACTATGTTGCAAATGTATGTTTTAGGTGTTTCAGTCGTTTCAAAGGTATGTTGCAGTTGCTTTTATGGATGTTGTAAAAGTAAATCGGGGATGTTGCACATGTTGCAAGTGTTTCAGAGGCATGTTGCAAGCGTTTGTTCAAAATGTTTCATCTGTTCCAGACATACGTTGCAAGCGTTTTGATCTGGGTGTTTGCATATGTTTCACACATGTTGCAACAACATGTTCCATATGTTTTGTCTGTTTTAGACATATGTTGCAAGTGTTCTATCCGGATGTTGCATATGTTATAATGACTATGTTGCAGGTGTATGTTCTAAATGTTTTATCTGTTTCAATCGTATGTTGCAATTGTTTCATCCGGTGTTGCAAAAATAGATCTCAACGTAGGGTTGTTTAGCGAGGAAGAGAGAATTAGTGCGGGGAGCCATGGCGGCGTTGGCTATAAGCTGGCGGTAGCGCTCCACCGGAGGACGTGTAGCTGTCTGCGCTGGTGCACGTGGCCCATTCCCATACGACATGCTACCTCCGCTGGCCCTGACGGAATCCTGGAGCAGAAGCTTGTGGCATCTCCCCGAGTGATGGAGATGCAAAACCTAGCTATGGAGGTAACGCAAGCACGATGAGGTTGAGACCCTCTGCGGACGTGGCGAGCAGGCGGGCTCCCCTATTATGTAGACGCTCTATTACACGGGGGCCAGACAGGGTGCGGCGGAGCTACATCCGGACGTGGGCCTAGCGCCGGACGTCCGAGTGCTAGTTATTCCCATAAGTTAATAATCATACATAATACTCCAATAGCACTAACCTAAGGTATTAAGTAGTTACTAGAAAGAAATATTTTTGACTATGGATGGCGCCGGCACTTCCTTTTGGCTTGACAGATGGACAGGGTCTCAATCTCTTGCGGCCTGTTTTCCTGCTCTCTTCTCACACTGCCACAGGCCTTTCGCAAGTGTGAAAGATGTCCTTGCCTTAGGGATTGGTAACGTTCTTCAACCAAGACTTTCCCACTGCGCTTCTGCTGAACTCAACGCCATTCGTCGGGGTTTAGCTCCTCGACACCCTTGACCAGAGGCGTCTCGACCTTCCCACTTCACCCCCTTCACTAACCAAGGAGCCTACAAGGTCCTCCATGCTAGAGATGATGAATTGCTGGGGCCTTCTCTTATCTGGGGCTGTAGACTACCTGGGAAAATTAAGTTCTCTGGTTGGCTCATCCACTTCCACTATATCACAACCTATCTATAGCGTCCTATGGAGGGTTGGTATAAGAGGGTATAGCGACCTACGGTCGATCGCTATAGATCTATACCGACTGACCCATTGTGTTGCTGATAGTGGCGTCGGGATAAACTTATAGCGATCGACCCACCTGTACCGATCAACTGTTGGACGGTACTATGTAGATATACCGGCGCATAGTTTGACGCCAATTGTAGATATACCGACTGACTGTTCGACAGAATGAGCTCACGTAACAACCTCTATACAAAGCCACTGGAAGAATCCTATTGCCTAGCTTGCGATGGAGTGCTTAAGACTGGTGACCACATCTTTACCAGCTGCCACAGAGCACGTAGAATCTGGAGTCTTTTACCTATGTACCATTATAAAAGATTATAATCATCTATATGCCATTAAAAAGTTTGAGTGGTCACAAGTGCTATTGGTCTAAACTTCTTTGCCTTCCATGCCACTCCAGTCACATTCTGTTAGATTTTAACAGTTTGGTAGCCCTTACATGTGGCAGAACCGCCTAATCTAATGCCTCCCAGGAGTACTTGTCTTTTATTAGACACTAAGTACTCAAGGGAGGACACTAAATTACGCAATTCCGTTGAGCACACCCCAAGGGAGAACTCGAAAATTCATATTTTTCCATCAGGATCACAAATGAGAGAATAAAGCTTACAACATTCTTAAGTCTTTTCTTACATCACTTTCCATGCAACATCAAAGTATAATATTTATTGTTTATAAGAACGGAATATAACCATGCTATCAGAGTTTCAACGGAAATAAAATCATTTAATGATAAGTTAAACATTAACATAATGATCCGTTATATACATCATAACAGGTTATAAGTTTTCCCTTGTAAAACATTTTGGGTGGAAGTTTCAAATAAACTTTATGTCTACAACGTTAAGGAAATCCTCGCTGAGCCCATTAGGAGGTTTTCACACACAAGTGTCCGCTCCATATGTTCCTGTCACCTACAACAGGGTAGAACAAACCCTGAGTACTAAATTATACTCTGCGAGACTTACCCGTCAGTAGGAAAGAAAAGACTCCAAGGATATGCAAGGCTATCTGTCTTGTGGGTTATTGCATCTACAGGAAGCATTACTAAGCGTGCGTCCTTATATTTAATTTCATTAGCAGTCATCATTAGTTCATTAACTAACCATTCTATGTAAGCACATGTGCTATTTTCAAGCAGGTGGTAAGCAATCAGAACCCGTTTTACCATCTTTCATATGCCAGTTCTTACTACGGTGCCAGATTATAGACAAGCCGTACCGAATCAATGTGCCTAGCTGGATACCCTGAAACACACACCCCGCTTATACCCTAAGCACAAGTAGGATTAACCCACCACTCTCCTATTAAGGGGTCCCCGTCCAAACTTGGACTCTAAGCCCCCACACCTAAGTCCCGGACTCAGTGTGGTGCTTAGACCTCCATCATCCCTGCCTCCAATCAGTCAGTCCGAAAAGAGCCAAAACCCACGATAAGAGAGCAACGAGCCTTCCCTGCTCCCATAAACAAGTATGTTCTCAGGATAATAAGTCTATGACTTGACTAGAACCCAATGCAACGGTCGGTCCTTAACTGACACAGGCAGACCAAGTGTAATCCGAGCCTCGCCCGAATGCCAAACCAAGTCTAGATCCAAAGTACCATTCCGCCCTGTCTTCAATTATCATTCATATATATTCCATATGATAGTAATATAATAACAACAATAATATCTTTCCTATCTCTCGCGAGTGACAGATAATCACTCGATTTCTATCGGAGTCCTGTAGTATAACAATCTACACGATCCTATTATACTAGTAAGACTCATAGGATAAGGATATATATATGCAAGTGGGTTTCATTCAACTTCTTAAACTTAATACACAAGCATAAAATAAAGTGCAGAATAATAGGGGTTATGCACCGGAACTTGCCTGGGTAAGATATAACCAAGTTAGCTTTCATCTTGGTGGCATGGTCATCAAGTCACCATCTGCTTCCGTTACTTCTGATGACTCCGCGATCCAACTTCGCTCCTATCATGAAAGACGTGGATGCAACGCAGGGACGTAAATAATCAACGGCATCCGCAACTCTAAAATACGATTACGTCTCGCAAGCTAACGAGCTAGCTCTAATGACTAACCTACTAAGCTATGTATCCATGTGGTCAAGTGAGGCTCGTTTCTAGAAAATGTTTTCGTTCTACAAACTCCCAACTAGTTTTTGACATTTGATTGATTAAATATATATTTACGTACTAGGGCTCATTTAGTTATCTTAACAAACTAATTTTTATAGAGCTACAAAAATTACAGCGAGCACCTAATACTGTTAGGAATCTACTGTAAAAATTTTAGGACCAGTACTACTATCAATTCATCATAATAATTCCTACAAGTTCATGTTTTGACACTATTAAGTACCTCAAATTAATTATATATCTCCTAAGAATATTATAAAACTATACGAACAAAATATACTAGTAGATAAATCATGATTTTAGTAACCTAACAAAATTGGTTTCACAATTTTTGGTCAGCTTCACAAATTAATATTGAATGTACAAGTTTATCTTAGAACTAAATTAGAAAATACTCGAGAAAATGAAAAGGGCCGGTGGCCAAACGATTCGGCCCAGCAACCTAAATGGCCGCGACGGGGCCCAGCAACCTAAACGGCCGTGACGGGGAGCCCGCGCGTGTAGCAGGCCGGCCCAACAAGCGGCAAGCGATGGGGATCCCCCGCGCGCCCCGCACCTTTTGCAGAAAAACCCTCAGCATAATAGATTATCACGCAGCGTCACTGAGCTCTATTACACTAGAGACAAGCTTTGCACTAAGGACCCCGGATGTTTTCGCCTTCACAACGGGAGGTCCCTGCTCCACCCCGCGTTCGCCGACATGTGACCAGCGGCATGGGCGGCTATGCTAGGCACCCCGAGCTCGCTACCACAGGGTTAAGGAGCCAACCTTTGCCTACCGCTAAGCGCGCACTCCTAGGTAGCAGTGGTGATTGAGGCAGAGGAGCGACGAGGCGACTCGGCCACGTGCGCTTGCACCTCATGGTGGCGTACCAAGCGTGACACCGGTGCGCCACCGCTCCGATGGCGGACTCCCTGGACAAAACAACACGAGCACCAAGCGGAGGAGGTCAAGGCGAGTCCAGAGACAACACCAATTGGAGCTCTCTCCCCACGTATTGGGACTTACCCCCAGCCCATCTGTTGCGGCGACTTTCATGACCGGTG
Source organism: Miscanthus floridulus (assembly GCF_019320115.1). Classification (NCBI taxonomy): domain Eukaryota; kingdom Viridiplantae; phylum Streptophyta; class Magnoliopsida; order Poales; family Poaceae; genus Miscanthus; species Miscanthus floridulus. The sequence continues at coordinate 31,171 of NW_027096193.1, forward strand.
GCGAGAAAATGCCAAATTGGCCGTCGATAAAGTTTGGCCGGGGATGAGGAAGATGGAGCGCCTATTGACTTCCTAAGCCACTCTCCTGCGTGAAGACCCGGGCTATAAACGCCTAAAGCTAGGTGGACTAGTGGGCAGCGGCGCGGTGCCCTGGTCGGGCTATGTCGTGGACAAGGCGCACGAGTGGGTTAAAACGGAGCGGCACGACTCGGTTAGCAGCAGCACGCACGCACGCTCACAGGGGACGGGACCTATAAGATCGGCGCGACGCGTTTGAACCAAAGTGACCGAACACGAGCGGGGCTCACCCATGGCGGCTAGCGAGACAAGGCAGGGCAGAGGAGCGTCCCATCGCTTCTTCGGTCGGGCCACCGTTGCGACACGGCGGCAGGACTCCAAGGCACAGACGGGCATGGTAGGTAGAACGAGGGGCGGAGCGAGCGCCACGTCGACCCACGGCGGCCGCCAAGGCATTGGCCTGGTCCTACGCAGCGCAGCGGCACGGCGGCGGTTGCAATGGCACGAACAGGGAGGGACAGCGCTGGGGCGACACAACAGCAGCGACGGCGTCAGCCAGGCAGCAGCCAGCCAGGACCGGCCAACGCTGGCGTGCGGAATAGCTGCAGCCGGCCCTTGCGCGGCATAGCCGACGCACAGCGCGGCCGAACACAGCGGCACTAGGGCAAGGGCGCGGTGACCGCGGCCACAGGGCCGAATGGGCGAACTAATGCTGTGCACGAATTTTAAAGCTCCGACCAAAACCAACCCAGCTCGATTGAGACTAAACCAATTTGCCAAGGCTCAAGAGGGTCCTAAAGGCCATCCTAAGGAGCATCAAACGCAAACTTAGATAAACTACCGAGAGAGATAGAGACATGCCAAAATAGGTTCGTCAATCCAGGCGTCGATTCACGAACGGAGTGCCAAAACCTGACCGCAGTGCGTTCTAGCGATGTTGGGGACATTCTTGCGACACCACGACAACTCCAGCCAGTATTCACTTTGATGCAACCAACTGTGCGAAAACATGAAGTTAGTGTTTAGGCATTTTTGTTAGAATTTAAATGTCAACATAACATTGTCTATTATCATTTCAGACAGGGAATTCAAAGGTTCAATTAGAACTAACAACCTTTAGCGCTTTTGCTGTAATTTTTAAAGGGTCTAAACCTTGCCGGATTCAACTAACAATTATACCATGACCTAGTCTATTCTTCGTACTAACTGGTAGGAGCAAGGTATTTAAGCACTATTTAACTATTTTGCTCAATATAATTCGTCAAAATGATACTTTAAACATAAATTCAAGGGTTTGCCGACTTAACGAAAAGAGTTTATCTTAACATCAAGTTAGATTTTAGAGCTCCCAAAACACTAGTTAACAACATCTATTTTTTAAAAGTTAATGTTGCATTTCCATCTACTAAACTTGTACTTCAATTTTTATTTAAGTACTAAATACAAGTTATGTTTTATTCTTGTTTATAGAAATTGATTTTCGTGCCAAACAATTAAAACTACTTTTCCTATTTTCTTGTTAGGATTTTTATTAGCGCATTTAAGTAAACTAACTCACTATATTTATAGATCTACCTCTCGTGCCATAATCTCCGTGGTAGCGAGCTTGTAACACCATGTGTTATATTATGTGATCCGACCCGTCAAATTGTCTAAATTGCCCCCTCCGTCCCAACCCTCTCCTCTGTCCTGCACGGGCAAGCTCCAACTCGGAGTCCAGCGCCACCCCGCCGCCTTCATCCCCTTCTCGCTCTCGCTCTTCTCTAGTTACCACAGCGTCGCCCGGACGTCCCCACCGCGGCACGCGCCATGACTTGCTGTTTCTCGCCGCGCCCAGGGCCGCGGTCAGGAGCCTCGCCGCCACGCCAAGCCGGGAGCCGACCCCACCGTTCGCGACCTCGTCAAGCCGGCGTTCGAGCCCGCGGCCACGCCACCTTGAGCACTCAGGACGGCGATGAGGGAGGAGCACCCGATGGCACATCGCTGACCCAGTTAGACCTTAGGGCAACCAGGGGCAGGGCACATGCACACCAAGGCGCTTGGGCTCGGCGAACTCGCTCGCGCTCGGGCGGCGCGGCGTGCGGCGCTTGGCGGAGGCCGGAGGGTGAGGCGGCTCTCCCAGACTCGGGGCGGCGGGTGGCGGGTGGCGGGTGGCTGCCTTGCGTGCGGTGTGCCTGGCCGCAGCCACGTGCGTTGCTGGTCCGTCTCCCGGCTGACGACAGTGGCCAGCGGCGGCGGCGCCCAACGCACGTCGCGTGGCGCTGGTGCTCCTACGGGCGCCTGCCGCCTCCCCTGGCGCTGCCATGCCTGGCCAGCTAGCCCCTCAGGCCTCACTGAATCGAGTGGGTTGTACCACTGTTGTGGGGATTTATTTTTGGGATTTTGCATTTTTTTTGGTGAATCAGTAACTGTTGAATGGGTGCTGGGGGAAGATGACGCACGTGCACACCACATGTTCGAGCGAATGCCTGAACCATGGGCTGCCACGAGATATTCTGTTGTTTGCTAATACTATGTGATGCCCGATGAGATTGCTCAGGTTGTCCTGGGACCCAGGATGAGAAAAAAATTATATAATTTTTTAAATTTTAGTTTGGCTTATTATTATTTTTGTCTTGAGTTTAGTCGTCGGTACCCGCTAGAACAAAAGTACTGCCGTTGGAATATGGTTGTTTAATATAAGAGTAGCTGAGTTTTCAAATTTATGATGTTGAAAAACTAAAAATTATTACAAATAATTTGAATATCAATTGGATTAGTGTTAATAAAAAATATTCAATTTTGACACCACGGAGTAGTACTAAAGCAAAGCGAAAAATATAAAACTCTAGCAGACTTGAATGGCATATGGGGAAGGGAAGAAAATTAGAACTCTAAGGGCTCCTTTGGATGACAGGGGGGCAAATGCGAGTGGATTTCAACACCAAAGGAGATTTTGACCCTGCACATGACATCCCCTCCCACTCCGGTGACAGTAACCCGCGGATGCCAAATTTCCCGCGGTGCAATCTGTGCACGGGAGCGAGAACATGGGCGTGGAAAGTCGTGTAGCTTCGGCGCAGAGCAGAGCAGAGCAGCAGGTAGGCGACGCCGGTGGCCACTCCGCTGGCGGCTTTGAGTGCAAGCGTGTAGATGGCCGCCCTCGCCCCGCATGAGCCACCACGCGTTGCCCACTGCGCTCGCGCGCCGCCGCCCGGGCTCCGCCGCGGACACAGCAACAGTGACGGCGCACATACGTCGGTGAGGTAGACGAGGAAGAGCGTGGCGAGGAGTGCGAGCAGCACGTCGAGAAAGAGCAGCATGAGAGAGTAGTCCAAGAGGACGACCGCGAGGCGTGAGCATGACCAAGGCCACGATGGCGGCGGCGCGGGCCAGCTCCAGGACGTACCCAAACGCGACGGTCAGCACGGCCCCAGACTTTGCCTTGGGCCGCGCCGAGCGCCTCGGTCACAGTGGCGCGTCGGTCTGCGGCGGAGAAGACGGTGGAGATCTTGATGGCGGATCCGGCCAAAACGGCGGCGAGGAGGCAGCCGGCAGCGGCGAGAAGAAGTCGCTGGAGGTCGGACTGGAGGGCCTTGACGAGATTCCGGTATGCGGCGGTGGCCAGGTCGACGCGGCTAGTGGCGTCTGCGTCCAGCAAGCACAGCGCCGTCCAGCGGCTGCACGGACAGGGCGTTGCTGAGGAGCAGCGCCGCGGCGAGGGCGACCGTGAGGACCAGGAGCGGGATGAGGAGCACGCCGTTACGGCCTGGGAGGACGGCGTCGTGCTTCAGAAACGTCAAGGAGCTATGGCCATGACGAGGCAGAGACGCTCGGAGATCCAGTCATCCAGCGAGCGCGAGGGAGAGAACGACGGGGAAAGAGAATCGCGAGTGCGGAGTAGTTTTTTCTATGCCCCGGAGAATTGACGGGGATAGGGCTACAAAGGCACGGGGTTACGTGGGGGTGTGGTGTATCCAAAAGGGCACCGTGGATTGGTGAGGCAGCGAAAACACTGGCCTTCTCCCCCACGCGGATTAGCCAGGGATCCCCACGTGGATTGGGGTACCCAAAGGAGCCCTAACTGACTTAGGGGTAAAATGGTTATTTCATCTATCTGTTTAACACCGTTAGAGGTAAAATTAGACGCAATGGCGTGGGGGGCAAAAAAGTTTGGACTGATGGCACCTGTGACCGCTCCAACTTTTCAATGAATCGTAGGTAATTCCAAACTTTTATAATGGCACACTGGTAAAAGGCTCTAGGATCTGGGACCGCCTCCACATAATGGTCCCCGGTGGACAGCAGAAGCAACCATGGCGGATTGGGATTGAGCTGAACCTCCCAGCCTAGGTCCGGCTAGATGTGATGCTCATATCCCTTTTGGCACATTTGGAAAGCGCGGAATGTTATGGTCTTTAACAATGATGACGTCCCCCCGCATGTTGTTCTACGTGGTGTCATCCACGAACTAGATTGCTGGGCCTGCATATATAAGAAAAACAAGAGCTTGATTGGTGCCTGGGAATCTTTCTTCCAGGAATGTCTTGATTCTATATGTAAACTTGCTCTCATCTTTCTCTTCCTCCACCTGTACCTCCCTCTCCCCCTGTAGTGCCAGGGCAATTTTTCGTAAACGCTGAGCCAGCTCTCTTGGGTCCTTTCCTTCAATACAAGTAAGTGGAGCGATGCTCCCCTGAATTTTTCAAAAAAAAAAAATTTAACGATAATACAAGATAAATGGTCAATTAAGGCTCTATTTGAATCCCGTGGACTAAACTTCAGACCACTTTATCTATTAAGGCTCCAAATAGGAGGTCTAAAGTGTTGTGTAAGTTTAGACCACCTTAAAAAAACTCTAGATCACATAAGTAAGCTAAAGTGGTCTAAAGTTTTAGTCCTCAATTTTAGACAACTAAAGTTTAGACCAGATAATCCAAACATATCCTAATTACCTACATATCTTTAGCAATTAGGCTACTTACTCGTTCAGTGCTAGCCTCCAAGTGCCAATCATCTCAAGTTTTTGATGGATCTATCATCTATGGCACTACGACAGTTTGGCACTTATCAGTATGCACTCTCCTAGCGCCCCTCGATGACGTTGTGTTGTTTGCAATTTGATGTTTGCAGTGAAATACTAGACTTGAGATTCCCTAACTGCAGACAGTGACTTAGTGAGTTGGACCGGGACGAAGTAGCTTAGGCTGAATGGACAGACGTAGTGTAGCCATTCCTAGATTTGGCACCAACCGTATCGTCATGGACTCCACACACGCACAAAAAAAAGTCAAATACAGTATAGAATATTGATTACCCAGGTGAGTTATAGTTAGGGGTGAAAGAGGTTGGGGTAATTCACCATTTTGCTCTGATCTGAATTTAAATTTTAAAGATGCGGAGAAGAACTTTTAATATTCATGCGGATATGGATAATTGAATCGGATTATGAATATGGAATCGACAAAATCTAGTGGATATAAATTATCCGTAAATTATATACGGATTATTCGAGGTTTAGAATAGGATATCTGTAATTTATCTTCATTGACTAAAACCTAGAGAAATTTAGGATTTAAAAAAGTTTGTTAGTTAAGAACTCTTATTCTATGATGTCGTTGCTTGGCGTTATAGATTTGGAATTGAGATCTTACTAGCTGTTGTTACATATTGGATAATAACTTATCATCTATGAGTGAGGATAACTTATTTATGCTAATCGTAGTCGGTGCGATAGCCACAACTTGAATCAATGTATGATTATTGTCTACTACTTGTTATTGGCTCTTTACAAAATTAATTCTTCACATACATGCACATATACTCGACTATTTAAATCCATATTCAATTCGATTCGCTCCATATTTGTAAGTTCCGACATCCGAAAAACACCGCATCTGCATCCATGTATTATCTGCTCTGATCCGAATCCGACAAAGAAAAACATGTTAGAATATGAGAGAGGCACTACCAATCCGATCTGTTTTCATACCTAGTTATAGTTTTGGCCCTAAAAATTTAGAACCCGTACCATCGCCCGAGCAGGATGCCACCGTGTGCGCCAGGCAGCTCTAGCTAGGGGCTCAACCAAACGAGCGTGCAAAATGAAGGGTTTGTATGGTAGGGTTTGTCCTAGCTCCACAAAGCTGTTTTGTAGCTTCTCCTACTAAACAGTCTCTGATTAAACAACTTCTAAGTTGTTTTTTCAGCTTCTCTCACATGCATAGTTTCACAGGTAAAGATAGGTGGAGATGAAAATACTAGTTTTTTCAGCTCTCTCTACTATCTTCCTTAAAGTGTTTTTTATGTTTAAAAAGAAAAGTTTTAGCTTCACCGGTGAAGTTGCTTTATAAAACCGAAATAAAAAAAAAACTAATTCGCTAGTGAAGTTAAGCCATACCAAATGAAACCAAACTCTGTCACCCTAATTTTTTACAATTTGACCATTTTCTGAAGAAAATTTATGTTTGGCCCCCTAGGAGACGTAAACACATCTTTGGACCCTGGGGTCGGTGCTAGGACTCATGTTACCAAGGTAACACATCTTGGCGCCACAGATCTTGGCTCCGATGTGCCTGGTCGAGCACAGCATGGCAGCCTAGGTGGCGTTGACGTGGCTGGTACCTCGACGCCAGAATACATGGCGCCGAGCTCGGCGCCACAGATCTTGGCGCCGACCTCGACGCCATGTATTCTAGCGTCGAGCATGCATTCAAAACCCACGGTCAAGTTTCTCTTGCCGAGGCTGCTCTCATTTCTTCCTCCCTCTCGGTTTCTTCCTCTCCCTAACCCGCCCAATCTCTTGAATCGACAAATTTGACCTTGGATACTTGGATTTGATCCATACATCTTCGCGAGCAAGGTATCATCTCTCCCCTTATCATTTTCTACGCATTGATTTGGTTTATATTACGTTTATTTTGCAGCCCTAGATACGTTATTACCTAATGTTTGAACTAATTTTTTATTATTTGTATTATGTAATGGTAGGATGCCAAGGCGTGGTAAAGCTAGTAAGCCAAGGTAATCTCTTATCATCGTGTTATATTATGTTTTCATTTATGTGCAACAAATAGAAAAACATTGTCCGTGAATATACCATAGAACTAGCAAGTTATGAAGACTATTAAGTGCAACGAGACCACTTTCCCTTTCTCTGGGCATCGGGATTCTCCTCCATCGCTGCCTTCGCTCGCTGCGCACGCTCAAGCTTCCTCTCCCTCTCCTTCCTGTGCGAAGCAACATGCCTCCTTTCCTCCTCTTTCTTGTGCTCCTTTTCTAGAGCCTCCTCTCTGTGTCTATCTCCATCATCTCCTTGTCCTCTGCCTCCCACCGTAACAGTTCTGCATCCACTCCTTGTCTTCCGACTTGATCTCAGTGTCAATCCACTGCTCAAAATCACAGAGCGGTGGAGACGTCTGCAACAAATGCAATTGTTACAAAACAAATAAATCATGCAAGACTTTATTTGACACAAAATAAATATTAAACAACATCAATTTCTCACCATCTTGTTAATGCGGCGCTAACAAAGTGTAGACTCAAACGCAAAATTGGCACACATCCAATACATCTGCCTATACGTGTCCTCTTCATCGGACTTGCCTATCTTGCAAGGATCGTCGCAAAAGCACATGGGCACTAGAACACCACTAGGCAGAGGCAACAGGTCGAAGGCATTTTCGGTCATCCAACCATAACTACAATTAAATCAAATTTGTTCTAAGAACCAAAAGCAATGAACATTAAACCCAAAACCTAGAGTTTTTCTATTTGTTGCACATAAATAAAAACATAATATAACACGATGATAAGAGATTACCTTGGCTTACTAGCTTTACCATGCCTTGGCATCCTACCGTTACATAATACAAAAAATAAAAAAATCACTTCAAACATTAGGTAATAACGTATCTAGGGTTGCAAAATAGACGTAATATATACCAAATCAATGCGTAGAAAATGATAAGGGGAGAGAGGATACCTTGCTCGCGAAGATGTATGGATCAAATCCAAGTATCCAAGGTCAAATTCGTCGATTCAAGAGATTGGACGGGTTAGAGAGAAGAAGAAACCGAGAGGGAGGAGGAAGAAATGAGAGCAGCCTCGGCATGGAAAACTTGGCCGTGGGTTTTGAATGCATGCTCGGCGCCAGAATACATGGATCCGAGGTCGGCGCCATGTATTCTGGCGCCGAGGTATCGGCCACGTCAACGCCACCTAGGATGCCATGCTGTGCACGGCTAGGCACCCCGGAGCCCAGATCTATGGCGCCGAGACATGTTACCTCGGTACCATGAGTCATGGCGCCGACCCCTAGGGTCCAATGATGAGTTTACGTCTCTTATGGGGCCAAACAAAAATTTTCTTAAAAAAAAGAGTCAAGTTGTAAAAAATTAGGCTCTGTCACCGTGTGCATTGTGCACACAAACGGCCTGTTCGCTGGTTGGTTTCTGGACTGGTTTGGGCTGGCTGGCGCTGGTTTGTTGTGAGAGGAAAATACTGTTGGCTGGCTGGTTTGGGCTGGCTGAAACCA